>NC_045444.1:21388705-21456876 GCF_002776525.5 Piliocolobus tephrosceles | reverse complement strand
TGAATGGTACTACCTAGATTTTCTTCTAGGGTTTTTATGGTATTAGGACTATTGAGCCTTTCAAGCTGGGAAAGCTACTGCCAGATGGCCAGTCATATTTAAGAATACTGTCAGGCATACCCAAGCCCAGGAATAACTATGCAAGCATTTTTCAAACTATGTTTCACGTACTATACTTTCTGTGATTACTCAGTAGGGGTTTTATGATTAAATAAGTTTAGGAAACAAAATATGCTCTACCATATTCACCCTGCACCACCCATTGGAGACCCACAGGGCACATGAGTATATTAGAAGTTTTATAAAGTTCTACAGTAAATAAACAAATTTAATTTTGTTTAATCCTGTGTTTCTAGAAATTATTTGAACATGAGAATTTATGCAATTACATTCATTCTTAGAATGCAAATTAGTTTCTTGGTGAACATGCAAAATACAGTTGAAAAGTTGGCCTCTACTAATAATTAGAGTAGTCAACAGTTTTTATGCACTTGAAATTAACCTATAGCTAAACTCTTTTTTTTGAGACAAGAGTCTCACTCTGTCACCCAGGCTGGAGTGCAGTGGTGCTATCTAGGCTCACTGTAATCTCCGCCTCCCAGGTTCATGCCATTCTCCTGCCTCAGCCTCCCGAGTAGCTGGGACTACAGGCGCCCGCCACCATGCCTGGCTAATTTTTTTGTATTTTTAGTAGAGACGGGGTTTCACCGTGTTAGCCAGGATGGTCTCGATCTCCTGATCTCGTGATCCACCCACCTCAGCCTCCTAAAGTGCTGGGATTACAGGCGTGAGCCCCCACAGCCAGCCGGCTAAACTCTTATAGAATGTTATTTCCAATAGCCCAAGGAGAGAACACCATTTAATATTATAAGCATCATTCCTGAGACTCCTTGGATATATGAAAATGCTAGTAGGGTCTGCTATTATATTTATGTATTCTCCAATCTTTAATATCTTACTGGGGAATGGGATGTGGGTTGGCAAACTATATCCCAAAGGTAAAATCCAGTCTAATGTCTGTTTTTATAAATAACATTTTATTAGAACACAGCCATGTTTATTCATTTCTTTATTGATCATGGCTGCTTTTGCAATACCACAACAGAGCTAAGTAATCATTACAAAGATCATGGGGCCTGCAAAGCCTAAAATATTTTCTATTTAGTACTTCGTAGAAGCAGCTAGCTCACCCTGATTTCCAGGGTTACTTTTTATTTAACATCAGATGACAACTTTCTAAAAGTAATCTTAGAGAAGATGTTATCCATAATAATTCAACCTGGAAAGTGTCTAGCTAACAACCTTATCTAATGCCCAGACAGAATTTTACAACTGTCTTAGATATAAAACTAAAACATCAAAACCTGGTATTTCCGTATGAACTGCAAAAGTCATGGTATAAAGAAAGTTTCAGTGTTTTGACATGTAACTAAGATTTGCATGCATATGTCTTAACTAACAGTTGTACGCATAAGCCTTAGTATGTTTGTACTATTATAACAAAATACCTGAGACTGGGCAATTTAAAAAATAGAAATTTATTTCTCACTTTTTTGGAGGCAGGGAAGTCCAAGATCATGGTACTGGTAGGTCTGGTGTCTGATAAAGGTTGTTCTCTGCTTCTAAAATGGCAGCTTAAAAGTTATTTTCTCCAGAGGGGACAAATGTTGTATCCTCACATGGCAGAAAAGACAAAAGGGTGAACTCACTCCCACCCCAACACCTCTTATAAAGACCTTAATGACCTTGTAAGAGGCCTTGTCTCTTAATATTGTTGCATTGAAATTAAGTTTCAACAAGAAATTTGGAGGAGACACAAACATAGCAGAAGTACATATCACATCGTGTTTCTGGGAGAAATTATTTTAAAATTCTGATTTGATTTCAAAGATTTACAAGATTGTCTTTTTTAAAAAGTCTAGAGAATTCCAGTAGCCCATCACATGGGTAAAATTTTAATCCTGTTAATTTATTAATGTACTTAAATTTAGCCTCTTCCAAACACTAATGAAAAATCTCTATTTGAGTTATAATTAATTGGATGGTTCTTGAAACATGCAATTTAGTTTAATCAAAAGTGAAAAATCTCATCTTTTCTCAATAAAGATGGAACTTCAATGTAATTGCCAAAAACATGGAACATTCTACATGCAAATTTAATAAAATAATCTAATACTTATAGCTAGTTTTTTATTAAATTATATAATTTGGTGAGGCCTATATGGGTACTTTGATAGATGTCTTACGTTGGCATTTCAAATTATCATAATGTACTATAAATCAAAATGAGTTTTTCAAAACTTTATAAGATAACTTGACCACAAACGTTTTGTAAACATTGAAATATATTATTTCAAAATATTGAATATATTATTTCCATAATCAATAATGGTAGTCTAATACCATGTTCTTATCCAAAATGATAAAGGAGATTTTCTATAAGTGGGGCTTCAAGACGGCTACCTAGAGGCATCTAGTATTCACCTCTCTACAAAGAAGAGTCAAAACAGTGAGTAGATAATCACACTTTGAATAGATTGCCTAGGAGAAAAGACACGGATTCAAGAGAGAAGTCACAGAAAACACCTAAGGCAAGGAATGAGAGAGAATTGAGGCAGCCTGCTCAACCAGATTTTGTTGAGTGCCTGGAGAGCTTCCCATTGCAGGAAAAGGGTAAATGAAAGGCCCAAGCAGTCCACATTCTCACTGTGAACTCCTGCATTCCTAGCCATGGGAGACCCCCTGACCTTCATGGACCCTGAGACTAACATAAAAATCTGCCTGGAGATTGTGCACCAGCATTGTTACAGAGAGAGCTCATGCTGAGTCCCACAAAACTCTGAGTCCTAAGCAGCTACAGCACAGCACCAGTTTGAAGCCTTAACCCTCATCAGACTACTACATACTGCCAGCATCTCAACAGCCCCTGCAACTTTATATCTCTGAAGTGCTACTGATATTCCCTGCCTGCAGCCAGGCACCATTTCTAGATGCTGCTGCCAGGGCAAAAACATGAACCATTGCCAGCAATCCCCACTATCCCCAGAGAAGCTGAGCTTCTGTGCTTTTTACAAGCATACTGAGGAAAGGCTACCTGCTTGCAGCCACCAGTTGGGGCCAAAGCATGTAGTACCCAGCTGTCTGCCTTAAGCTGCTCCCAGAGAAAGGAACCCCACTTTCCCCAGCAACGGCTGCTGCTCCAACCTGAGCATTCTGACAGGGATCTGAAGATTACTCCACCCCTGTCTACCACAGCCAGCACCTGCATGCACCACTGGGAAGCCAGAGGACAGGCCCACCAAGCCCAGCTCCACAGGACCCAAGCATACTATCTGGGAGCCTGGGAATTACCTGGCACAACCCACCACCACTGACACCTGAGCACTCCTCCTGGTGGCTTAACAGCAGGCCTATCTCACATTCCACTACCACCGGAGCAGGCACCCACCTGCACACACCACATGTGGGCCTGCAGACTGGCCTTCCTAGCCCATTGCAGCCACCACTAACACTGTTGTAGACCACTTGGGAGATAGGGTAGTCCTGCCACTGCACTGCCATTGCCTGTGCCATGCCCACGTCCCAGGGGCCCAAAAACCTGTCCACCTACCCAGGCCCACTGCTGCCATTCCTAGCATTTGAGCAAGTTGCCTGGAGGCCCAAAGATAAGCCTGACTGGACTTTCCAACATCAGTGCCAGCATATGTATATGCTTCCCTGGGTCAAAGGACAGGCACCACTGCTACCATTAGGGTCCAAGGGTTGGCCTACCTGACATCCCTGTCACCAGCAAATTTTCACCACAGACTCCACTAACAACCAACATAAGCCACTGAGCAAATCACAGACACTACTGATGCTGATTATAGTGAAATAAATCATATGAAAACTATACTATGCACACAGGACCAAAGCCAAAGTGCCCAACACAATTGACACCATAGATGCAACTTCAGGAAAACGTCCTACCCTATTAAAGAGAATTCAAAAAATTAGAAGAAGTGACTCTTACACCACAGGCACAGATATCAATGTAAGGAAACAAGAAACATGAAAAAGTAATAGAACATGACACCTCAAAAAATGCAATAATTCTTCTGCAAGAGATTCCAATGAAAAAAAAATTATGAAATTTCTGAAAAAGAATCCAAAATAATCATATTAAAGAAACTCAGTGAGCTATAAGACAACTGAGATAAACAATACAAGAAAATCAAAAAAACAATTGAATGAGAAATGTACCAGAAGTGGATAACAATAAAAAACGAACAAAAAGAAATTTTTGAACTGAAGAATTCAGTCAATGAAATGCAAAATACATCTGAAATCTTCAACAACAAACTCAATCAGACAAAAGAATTTCAGAATGTTAAAACAGGTCTTTTGAAATAACAGATGAAAATAAAGAAGAATGAATAAAGTCTACATGATATATGGGACACCACAGATTGAATTTTTGCTGTTTTAGCAAATGGAAAGTAAACAAAAGGGATAGAAAACCTATGTAACAAAATAATAGATGAAAACTTCCCAAGTCTAAGAAGAGATTTAGATATCCAGATAGAGGAAGCTTAGAGATGCCCAAATAGATACAATTTAAAAAGATCTTCACCATGGCTCATTATAGTCACAGTCTCAAATGTCAAAGAAAAAAAGAGAATTCTACAAAAAGCAAGAGAACAGCATATAGCTACTTATAAGGGAATCTCCATTAGACTAACAGCATATTCCTCAATAGAAACCTTACTGGGCAAGAAAGAATAGGACGATATATTCAAAATGCTGAAAGAAAGAAAAAAAAACTATTAGTCAAGAATTCTGTACCCAGCAAAGTTAACTTTCATAAATGAAGGATTAAAAATAAGTCTTTCCTAGACAAGCCAAACTGAGGAAATTCATTGCTATTAGATCAGCCATACCAGAAATGCTTAAGAGAGTCCTACACCTAGAAGTGAAAAAACGGTATCTACCATCATGCAGACACACAAAAGTACTAAACCCACTGGTAAAGCAAATACACAAATGAGAAAGATAAAGAACTCAAATGTTATCACTATAAAAACCCACCAAACTGCAATGATAAACAATAAGAGAGAAAGAAACAAAGACTAAACAAAACTACCAGAAATCAGTTAATAAAATGAAAGGAATAAATATATAAATAATATAAATAATAATCAATAAAATTAATAATCTTGAGTGTAAATAAATTAAAATTTACACTTAAAAGACATAAGCTGGCTGAATGGATAAAAGGACATGACTCAATTATATGCTGCTTACAAGAAATTCATGTTACCTGTAAAGATAAATATACACTTAAAGTAAAGGAATGGAAAAAGATATTATATGCAGACAGAAGCCAAAAATGAGTAGCTATCTTTACATAAGATAACACAGATTTTAAATTAAAACCAGTAAGAAGAAAGAAAAACAGTCATATACAATGGTAAAGGATAAATTCAGCAAGAAGATATAATAATTGTAAACATGTATACACTTAACACCAGAGGACCAAGATTTATAAAGTAAACATTAGATCTACAGGCAGAGACAAACTGCAATACAATAATAGCTGGATATGTCAACACCCACTCTCAGTATTAGAGAGATCATCTAGACAGAAAACTAACAAAGAAACATTGCATATAAACTGGACTTTAGAAACAAATAGACCTACAGAACATTTCATTCAACACCTATAGAATACACATTCTTCTCATCACCAAATGGAATGTTCTCCAGGATAGACCATATGTTAGAACACTAAACAAATATCAACAAATCAAGATCATATCCAGTATCTTCCCATACCATAGTGGAATAAAAGTAATAATCATGGCTGGGCACAGTGGCTCATGCCTATAATCCCAGCACTTTTGGAGGTCGAGATGGGTGGATCACCAGAGATCAGCAGTTCAAAACCAGCCGGGTCAACATGGTAAAACCCTGTCTCTACTAAAAATACAAAAATTAGCTCGGCATGGTGGCACTCGCCTGTAATCCCAGCTACTTGGGAGGCTGAGGCAGGAGAATCCCTTGAACCCAGGAGGTAGAGGTTGCAGTGAGCTGAGATTGTGCCATTGCACGCCAGCCTTAAAATTCTTAGTCATTTATTTGTTTGAATCCTCAGCAAGATTAAACTCTCAGAATCCCAACATCCTTATCACAAATTATGAAAATAGTTTCTATCTTATATGAGAAAACAATACACAAAAGCTACATACCGCAATCTGTGGCATATACTAATCCTTGATCAATGATAGCCAATATTGTAATGTTAATAAATCATTTAAATGGATTTATATTCCATTTCTATTCACTTCTTCTCTTAGCTCTTTGTAAATCTGTCAAAGTGTAAGTTTCTCTAGGACTGGGTATTCTTGTACTTAAACTTCAGAAAGAAAGAAACTCTTTTCAGACAGGCCAGTGACCTCAATGTGCTTGACTGATGTAATTTACTTTCCATGTATATTGTTAACAGTCATATTGGAGTCTTTGTTCATATGTACTTAGATATACATTCAATTTGGGGAGTCTTTTGACTTTTCACTTTAAGGTACTTCTTAAGGCCCTTTGAAAATTAATATATAATGTTTGCATTTATTTATGGGATACATATATCACATTTTGTTACATGCATAGAATGTGTAATAATCAAGTCATGGTATTTAGGGTATCCATTGCCTTGAGTATTTATCATTTCTATGTGTTTGGAAACTTTCAAATTCTCTCTTCCAGCTTTTTTTGAACTGTACAATACAATGTTAACTATAGTCATTCTACTCTCTTATTAAACATTAGAACTTATTTATTCTCTTAAACTGCTTTTTGTATCCACTAACCAACCTGTCTTTATCCTCCACATCCCCAGACCCTTCTCAGCCTCTGGTGATGACCAGTCAACTCTACTTCCATGAGATACACTATTTTAGATCCCACATATGAGTAAGAACATGCAGTATTTGTGTTTTTGTGCTTGGTTTATTTCACTTCACATAAGGACCTCCAGTTACATAGATATTGCTTCAAATGACATGATGTTATTATTTTTTATGGATGAATAACATATATGTATTGTGTGTATATACTACATTTTCTTTATTGATCATCTGTTAATAAACATCTAGGTCGATTCCATATCTTTGCTATTGTGAATGGTGCTGCAATAAACATGGGGGTGCTGAGATCATTTTTATATACTGATTTCTTTCCTTTGGATAAATACCCAGTAGTGAGAGTGCTGGGTTATATTGTGTTTATATTTTTAGTTTTTTAAGAAATCTTCATATCATTTTCCATAGTTGCTTTATTAAATTACATTTCCAACAACAGTCTAGAAGAGATCCCTTTTCTTTGTGTTTCTGCAAGCATCTATTGTTTTTTCTCTTTCTAATAATATCCATTCTAATTAGAGGAGGATGATACAGTACTTCTGCATTTTCTCAATGATTATTAATGTTGAGTATTTTTTCATACAGTTGGTAAGCCATTTATATGACTTCTTTTAATACATGTTTACTCCTGTTTCTTGCATGCTTTTTAATGTGACTAGTTGTTTTTGTTTTTGTTTTTATCCTGTTGAGTTGTTTGAGTTCCTTGTATATACTGGATATCATTATAGCATCCTGTTGAATAAATAGTTTGCAATTTTTTTTCACCATTCTGCAGGTTGTCTCTTCACTCTGCTGATTGTTATCTGTGCAGAAACTTTTTAGTATAATAATAGAGTTTTTTTTTTTTTTTCTTTTTGCCTGTGCTTTTGAGGTGTTACTCATAAAATCTTTGCCTAGACCAATGTCCTGAAGTGTTTTCCCTATGCTTTCTCATAGTGGTTTCATAGTTTTTGGTTTTATGTCTAAGTCTTTAATCCATCTCTGATTGATTTTCATATATGGTGAGAGATAGGGGTCTGGATTAATTTTTTCTGCATATCAATATCCAGTTTTCCCAGTGATATTTAATGAAAACAGTGTCCTTTCCCCAATGCATGTTACTGGTGTTTTTATTGAAAATCAGTTGTCTATAAATACATCTCAGCTCTCTGTAACCTCTACCTCCTGGATTCAAGGTATTCTCCTGCCTCAGCCTCCCGAGTAGCTGGAATTACAGGTGAGTGCCACCACGCCTGACTAATTTTTGTATTTTTAGTAGAGACAGGGTTTTACCAAGTCCTAGGATTCCATGCCTAGGCCCTTGTAACTGTGCTCTAACACCATAATTGAGAAACTCACTGACTGGGGCAAATAAAAATATAGACCAAGAAAGCATAATTTGCTTTTTTAAAATCTTGACTGCCACCTGATGTGTCTGTGTTATGATTCAGATGTTTAAACTAAAAGAGAGCTAACAAGAAAATAAAGAAACACTTCTTGTGAGACATCTAGCATTCCCATACTTCTTAGTCAAGTTCAGTTGACTATGTGGTCTCTATATTGGGAGACTGGGGATAGAAAGTGCCACTGGTAAAGCTAGAAAAAAAAACTAGAGTAAAGGGAAACCAAAGGAATGGACTTTGACAAGTAAAAGCTGAAACCATTCAATCTGTTTCCTCCAGGTCTAATGACTTAAATGCAAATAGGAATAAGCAGAAAAGAATCCAGGGAAATGGCTGATTAATGGCACACAAAGTAAATTTCTGGAAAAACTATAGTAACCAAACATCAGAAAATTGAGGAGCAATTTGAAAGCTGTGTTTATACAGAGGAATTATGAATGGTATGGTAAACATACGTACAAATACATTGAACATACACTTCGGTTGGATGAAAATATTATTCTTGGAATTCAAGTCTCTATCAAAAATCATACCATGAAAAATAATGTGGTGGGTTGTAAGAAAGTGGAAAGGGCTTAGATCACAGATGGAAATTATTTTACCCATTTATGTCACATGCCTACGATCTGCAGGTGTTGGAGTTTAAGACCGTTGGTTAGTCATCTTCCTCTTGTTCATATTGCAGTGCTGCATTTGTTACATGGTAGCTGCTCATGAATATTAACTGCTTGTCTTCATGCCAGAATATGAGATTTGTGGAAAGTTCATTAAATTATTTCAATTTAAATAGAAAAGAAATTAGGAAAAGTTTCTTGAAGCAACCATAAAAAAACAACAGAACAAGTTTCATTATAAATGGTCACCTGAAGTACTGCCTTTTGGCTTTTGCCCTCAGCACAGAAGAACATTTTCTGGCCTTCGTCCAGCCACATCTCTCCCCACAGTGAAGAAGCTGCAGGGTCTAGGGGCATGCCATTGGCAGCCTGCACCTAAATCCTGTGTCACAAGCTCTGGACCCCAAAGTTCTCCCCAAAATGGGTTTGAATTGCTTTGAGGACTTGCATGAGCCTCTTTTCTAGATTTATCCTCCTGAGGCTGAGGACTGCACCCTCTTCCCATGTGATGACCCCTAGACATGAGGAGATGGCAGTGGACAGAACTTATCCAAGTAGATTGGGGTTTCTGGGACAGAGTAGGGATGAACAAGCAGGAATGTAAAACACAGTGTGAAGATGGGCTCTTCCTATAGCACCACGTGCCACCCCAGAACTTTGAGAATCATAAATTTGAACTTAGGCTTCTGGGTAGTTATGAAGATATATTGGTCCGGGTAGAAGGATAAAATATATTTTACATAACAGTTTGTTAGCTTGGTTTATAACTTAATTATTTAAACATATGAAATGTGGATGTGTATTTGAATTTCCTCTCCAAATCACAAATATTAAGGGATGAGCCTGGGTTTGATGTTTGGCTTAGAAATAGGAAGAGCTGACCAGGTGCAGTGGCTTACACCTATAATCGCAGCACTTTGGGGGGCCAAGGCTGGTGGGTCACCTGAGGTCAGGAGTTCAAGACCAGCCTGGACAACACAGCAAAACCCCATCTCTATTAAAAATATTAAAAATTAGCCAGGCGTGGTGGCAGGCACCTGTAATCCCAGCTACTTGGGTGGCTGAAACAGGAAAATCACTTGAACGTGGGAGGTGGAGTTTGCAGTGAGCTGAGATTGCGCCATTCTGATTTTTAAAGGAATATTAGGAATCCAAATTTCAATGCAGAAAATTCTAATTTCAAAATCTCGACAACTAATTTTTAAAATTAATAGCTGTTAGCAAACACTGACTAGTCCAAATAATGTATTCTGTAACTGAGAGCTGGCCAGAGCCCCACTAGCTTATAATGGTTTGGGCTTGAAGAAAATTTGTAACATTATGGAGTTTCCAATACTCTTCTTTCAGCACCCTTACCAGCATCGTGATTAATAATAATGGCTACCTATCATTACATGCCAGGTGTTACATTAAGATTTTTGAACATGCTAGTTCAACAGCATTCATAATTCCCAATGTTTTTTGTTTGTTTGTTTTCATCCATGAGAAAGCTGAGGAGCTCAACCACCCATTTCCACTTGTCCAGTCTCTTTTATAATAATTTGTAACAAGAAATCTGTTTATCCTTTTGCTCAGCAATTACAGTAAGGATAAAGTATATGGTCATGGATTAGAACATTTACCTGGTCTGTGAGGAGATTAAACCTTGGTGCAAATTGTTGTAATTAAGTGAGTTAATCTGCTTCCCATATTGATTCCAAGTCTGTAATTCAATAATAGGTTCTGAGCAAGTGAAACTTGAACCTTCTAAGCAATATGGGCATTGGGCATAAAACTCTTCTGCTTCTATGCCAATAAAGTGTCATATCTCGATTACAACTTCTTTTATAGCTTTTCCATAACTCCTTCAAATGGTCTTCTAGATGGGCTATAAAGTAGTTAATCAGAGTAAATTAAAATTTGTACTTAGTACTAAAATGTAAATTAATTGTGTGTTTTCCCCCAAATCTAACCATTTGAAACATCTGGTATGGATATTTTAGTGCTTCATTCACTCTAATGGTGATAATTTTAGCAAGTTGTTAAAAATTACTTCTCACTTCCCCATCATAGTAGTCCAAAGGATGCAGCTAATGTTTCAGCATTGAAGCATCTCTTGCAAACTCATTAGAGAAACAACCAGTCCTCTTTGGTTCATCATAAAGTAAAATAGAGCAGAACATTATCATCTGTCCACTGCCCACCAGACAATGAAACCACTGTCCTTATTGTGAAAAAAGTTTAAAGTTTTCAAGAATCAAGGGCATTAAGTACAGAAAATTAATCTTTTCGGTGCCAAGTTTTATACTTTTGCATATCAATTTCCCCCAGCTGTGATAGTTTCTTTTATAACATCTGCTGGAAAGGAGGGATGCAAAGTGATTGTATTTAAGTACACCAAACTTATCTGATGATTAAGGCCAACAGAATTATGGGAATTTTGTGACATGTAAATGATATAAATTATATAAAAACTAAAAATGCTCATTACTTTTAATTAAGAAATAAGTCAGGAAAAAATTTTTCCAATATTCTGAATAATGTGCATTACAAATGACTGATGATAATTCATACAAAGAGGATCACATATTGAATTCAGAATGTTCATATTTCACTTTTACATTACAAAGCTATTTCTATTCAGTTTTCTTTCTCTTAGTACTTCTCTATCTCTATTTACCATGACGCAGCTAACATGATTAATTTTTCTCCCCAGAATTATTCGGTATTCTACTCAGTTATCTTTCTGGTTTGGTCTCTCAGACTTGGGAGACTTAAATGTTAGTCCCTGTAATCCCAAGGGTGGGGAGCCAGAATCTAGACAGATCCAGATAGGGCTACATTCAAATCACTACATGTTCCATTTTCATAAATTCTTTTCCCTGGACTTTATTGAACTTGCATTTGTTTCAGTTTCATATAGACACGGCCTACTCAATTACATAAAAACCAACATTTTTAAAAAGTCGACAAATACACAGAATTAGCAATTGAGTAGTCAACAAAATGCCCCAATCTCTTTTGACCACATCAACACATTAAAAGGACTGAATCAAACTATTTCCCTTTTACTCTCTTTCACAGGGCTTGATGCTACTTGTCTGGTTTCTAGTTCTGACTGATGTAGAAGGTAACGTAAACACCAGAAAGAATCCACAGGGAAGTTCATAGAAGGCCAAAAATGGAATCTGAAAGTAAAGTATCTAAATATACATGCTAACTATTCTCCAGTGACTCAATTTACTCACAGAAAATAATGTAATACTTTCACTATGTCAAAAGTTCTACCCACCTCCCCACTCCCCAGCTCCCTTACACACACAAATTGGTTTGCCTCTAAAGCTTTTATTTTTCCTTTTCTTTTTTGTTTGGAGGCACACAGACTTTGATTCATGTGGTTCCAAGTGCTCAGCCCTTGGAGACTCATGATGGCAACAGAAGATAAGACACATGCCTTCTAGTATCTTCAACTTTAGAGGACAAACCAGGAGAGACACATGCAAAATGGTAGAACATTAGCAAATAAGTAGATGGGTATGTACATATTAAACCAAACTTTAAATGTTTGTTGTCTCATTGCCTTGCACTTTCTAAGATTCTACCCTCACCTATACTGAATGTGTCATCCCTCTGGGACTTTTTAAACTTTTTATAGCAACTGTATATCTAAATCTAAATATATAAATCTCCTTAAATGACAGTTTTCACTGAGATTTCTTTTCATAAATACAGGCTCTTATTTCACTTTCATGCAAAATAATATGCAGCTCTACTTCTCCCTGCCAGCTGCTATTGTTACATGCATTACCAAATGGTATTGCAACTTTGAATAGTTTACAGAAGGTTTAACTTGGATCAAAACATTCTTGAGAAATCTATAGAAAATATTAGGCTTAGTTTTCTTCATTAGTATTGTTATGAGCCCTCATTAATATGTGCATAATTTTACTATGCCTTTAAATCATTCATAAATAACCCAAAAAGGCTTACATGGTTACAGAGGTCAGAGAAAACAGAAGGAGAAACATGTGTTGTATGCATGTATTGCTTATCTGATTTGGGGTTTGCTTATTTATCATTTGAGTGAAGCACTGGAAAGGTGTTTACAGAAAATAGCTTGCAAGATAGAATCATCCCTTTGCCAAAAACATAAGCGTCAAGAAAGAGCCCTGGTCATTGCAACTCGTATACTCACAGAGAAAGTATTCGGCCATTTTTCCCAACACAAATGAGACTTTCTGCTATGTGACATAAAATATTACTTAATTTTCCTATCTCAATATTTTATTTAAAACTATATGCTTATCAAATTAGGTATCAAAAAGAGAGTAACATTAAGTGTATATAGTGGACATTCTCATTTACTCCTCAACAAGCATTCCACCCTAGGTGATCAGCCTACAGAAAAAACCTCCCAACTAGTTAAGATACATTAGCATCTCAAAGTGTAATCTGCAGAAAGCAGCTTTGCCCTCATCTGGCAGCTGTTCAAAGTGCAGGCTATCTCCTTTTCCCCAGACCTACTCAATCACAGTGCGCACTGAAGCAACATCTGTCAGATGATTCATGTACATATTAAAGTCTGAGAAGTCCTGCCCTCCCACACCATATAACAAATGCATTCCAGGTGTGACTGAGACATTGCTGTCACCACCCCGCAGAGCCTAGGGTCTCAGATCGTTCACTGTTGCCTTAAGCAGTTCTGAACATGTACCCCAGTTCGTCAAATATTACAGATTTCTATATGTGCCAAGAAGTTTAAGAAATAAAAGGTTGGAAACTACTTGTCTGAGCAAATCAAGCTCTTCCCAGGACTTCTTCCAATGAGTAGTTCACGAATGCAGCTTCAGTCAGTGCGGCATGAGGGAAAGGCTTCTGTGGGAGCTGGGGAGACACTGGGAGAATTTTGTTGTACCTAAGATTCCAAGAACAGCAACACTATCTTATTCTTTGGTCACTGCTCCTTCAGGAGGCTACTCTGCAAACTGCTGGGCCGTCTTGCTAACAACCAGAGAATGAAGCCAACACTGAAGATGACAAAGCAGGGAGAAATGAAAAGAAGCTCTGTCTTTATGACATTGCTGAGCCACAGAGCCAACCTGTCCTGGAGCCTCCATAACCTCTGGACTTCTTGCTGCATGAGGTAATGCATTTCCTTACTCTTCAAGCTCATTTGGCTTAAGGTTTCTCTTAGTTGCAAATCATCCTAATAAACAGGAGAAGGGGCAATTTTACAGACTGAGTGCAAACTGGTTTCATGTATATTTGAAAAAGATATAGCAGCTCGGCTGCCATAAGCATCTAGAGTAGCCGTGTCCAATCTTTTGTCTTCCCTGAACCACACTGGAAGAAGAATTGTCTTGGGCTATACATAAAACACAGTAACACTAATGATAGCTGATGAGCTAAGAAAAAAAAAAAAAAAAAATCACACACAAAAAAAATCTCATAATGTTTTAAGAAACTTTACAAATTTGTGTTGGGCCACATTCAAAGCCGTCCTGGGCCACATGCAGGCCACGGGTTGGACAAGCTTTATCCAGAGCATTATTATTGATACTTCATACTTTATGACCTCCCATTCAAAAGTCCTGGAATGCCAGTTCTCAATGGAAACTCACTGAGCAGTAGAGTAAAATAAATGTGTGATGAATAAATTAAAGAATGAATGAATAATAGCACAAGTACACTAAGTTAAAGCCTTCCAAAATATTTACAATTACCTTGAATTCCATTTTATTGTTACCACTTCTCTTTTTGAAAGCTACTGGGGCTTATTAACAAAATACTGTTTGGTACAAAATTCTCATCCATATAATAAACTCATATCATTTTACTCACCTGCATAACACTTGCAATGTTTTTAATTATATAGCTTGAGGATATACATGTAATATTTAACAAATAATGCAAAGGAAAATACATTTACCACCATATTGTGCCACTCCAAACCATGGGGCCATGAAATACCTTATGTTTTATTTTTCCACATAGAGGAATACACACAGCCATCAGGTAAGGTCTTTCCCCGCCTAAGGAACAGAAAGTTGTTGGAAGTTACAGGTTCTGTTAAGCCATCTTCCAAAAGAGATTACTTGCTCATAGTAAAGGCCACGTGACATTAGTGGTTCAGAGAGTCATTGTCAGAAGGGAATATTAGAGGATGAAGTCGGAGTGCCACTGGCTTGTTTGTGTCTAAGAACAATGAACATGTAGTGCACACCCAGGTTACTGACGTGTCTTATTGCACTTGCATTCCTTTGGGTGGAAGATGTATTCAAAGTAGGAAAGAACAACAATGGACCAAGTGTCAGGACCCCTGTTCTAGTCAGTAATTAGGTGTCACATCATCTCTCTGAGCCCCAGTTACCTCATTTGCAGAAGGAAGGGGTTGCCTCAGACAGCAATTCTCAGCCCTATCTGCCCATTAGAATCACCTGGAGATTTATAAACATATGGACAGTTGGATCACATCACTAGAGATTCTGATTTAATTGGTCTAGGAAGAGGAGCAGGGGTCATAAATCTTCCTATGTAAATTTAAGGTGCAGTTTGATCTAACTAGTTTGGCAACTAGTAGATTAGATATTTTTAGGTTTCTACCCAACTTGAACTGTCTATTACTCTAGTATCCAATTGTCCTGGAATGTCTTAGTTACCTTCAGGCAGGTTCTCTTTGTGGTTTTTTTTTTTTTTTTTTTTTTTTTTTTTTTTTTTTATGCATGGGGAATGCCATCGAAGGGGCTCACATCCCAGTCCCACCCTACTCTGCCTCCTGCTTACTCCTAGTTTCAGACAAATTTCAGACAAACAAAACCATACTTGCTAGCAGTGGTAGAAAGGAGGATTAATGTACAGCAGAGCATATACATGAGAAAAAAAGGATCCTTGTAGGGTTGTTCTGAAGCCTTTCCATGTCCTTATTTTTCTCTCCTAAATTGGGACATGCTTTGGGCTCTACACTCAGATTTGCTCTTGCAATAACCTTGATTCAACATCCACAAAGGATAAGGAATCAGTCTCAGGAGAGACCACATGAGATTGCAGAGCGAGATGATTATACACCTATTTTACTCCAAACACAAGAGACTAAAGATATACATCTAATCGACCACTGGGCTATCATAAAATACATTTTTATTGGAAATAAAATGTACTTCTGGTTTCAACATGGATAGCACAGACCACACACTATCCTCAGTAAAAGTAAATAAATAAATAAATAAAATAATTTTTTAAAAAGCCAAATAAGCCAATTGAGCAGTTCTTCAATATGGAGATAATAATAGTAGCAACTTTTCACTGTGCTCTGGCCAAATTCCAACTGCTGGCATCTGTATTTCTATGCCTAAGAGTTTCTTCCAGAACAGAAGACTGCTAATGCTTAGTACAAGGTGCAAAGACTTAACATTCCCTCCATCAGGGACTCTCAGAAATTTCCTTATGAATATCCCAGCTCCCTGGCCCTTCAGGTGAGATAAATCTGAGGCATGTGTTCTGCACAGCCTCCCAGAGTTACCCACAAGCTTAAATTTCAGTGGCCACTATGGTACCTGGCTTAACAATGTATCTCTCTTGGCTTCTTCTTTTTTTTGTAACACTTCTTACTCACTTTCCTAATGGTGCTGTCTGCACTTAAAAATAAAATTCTTGCTCTTGAATCCTGCACCGTTTCTGGGAGAACCCAACCTAAGATGACACTGTTAGCAGTTTTTAAGGCATTTGTGGGAACTAAGTAGTATATGTTTTGGGGGTGTTGGGGAGGGACAAACATTAAAACCAAAAAGTAAATGAGGAAATCATATTGTAGTATAATATGAGAGACCCAAATAGATGCCCCTCTATCAATTATGATGGACCCAAAGGTTAAACAACAGTTATCTACAAGTTAGGGATTCAGGGTCTGGCTAGCATGACAAATATCTATACGCCTATGGGCTAAACCTCCTAACCATAGGAGCCAGCAGCTCTGATTTACAACCCAGACCTACAACTCTGAGTAGACAGAGGACTGGCCTTACAAACATCCTTTTCGGATAAGCTATTGCAGACTTTAAGCCAGTTTTAGTCAGCTTATAGAGGTTGTACACAAGCTGTCTTTGTGTTGCACAGATCACTTTTTGACATAAAGTGCAAAATTCCACCTCATTGTAATGCTAAAGCCCTCCCAACGTGAAGATGAGATATTCATTACATATATGTCTATCCATTGTTCATGCACTCACCTTGCCTCATAAATATGTATAGCTTTTCCCCCAAACCCGCCAAATATGGATGATGCTGACTCTGTGAGGCAGAAAACCCAATACATCCTCCTCCTCTTCAAAGAGTGAACATCTTTTGTACACACTGGAGACTTTTCCTTCCAGGCTTGATAACCAATACTGCCAATAAAGCTCTTGTAGCTATTATTTAGCCATCCTGTTGGCCTTTGGGATGACAGTAGAAGAAGAAAAGCCACAGAAGGGTAAACGGGGGGGTGGGGGTGGGGGGGTGATATGGGGTAGGGGCAGCATGTTATATTAAATAGGTTGTCAGGTAGGAAAGAGTAAAAAGTTGAGTTTGTTTCAGACTCCCAGAAAAAGAGAAAAAAAAAAAAAGCATTTGAGTTTGAACAAGATTTTAAAATATGGTATAAAAATACATGCATGGAAGTATGAAATGTCCCTTTAAATGAGCAAAATATAAAATTTCAGACCAATTATAAGTTTAATACAGTTGCGTCTCCTTGCTTTGAATACAGAGAAAAGCAACCACAACTTCTGTCTTGGTGTTGTAGTTGCCCCCCGTCTTACACTACATAGTCCTTGCTGTCTCTAGATTTGTGAACTGTCTTTATTTACATGACAATTGAACATGATTTTAAATCCAATGTAGAAGGAATTTGATGAGTAGTTCCCAGAAAAGGGCAATAGAGCAAGCTCAAATACTGTACTGTGCCCCCTTCCCCATGGGGGATACATTCCAAGACTCCCAGTGGATGCCTGAAACTGCAGATTTCCTTCTTCACAATTTCACAGATAGAAAATTTACTCTTACCATAGATCTTAGCAACTTCTGCATACAATTTTTTTTTTCTTTCCTTATTAAGTTGAGAATTTGTACCTATTCACTTAAAGGAAGCACTTCATGGCTTCTCTTTGGCATATGTGAATTTTGGGTTTCACTACCCTTGTGCTTTTCAGCCATTTTTAAGGAAAATAATGGTTACTTGAACACAGGCACTGCAATACCACAACAGCCAATCTTGTCAACCTAAAAGGAAGAAGCTGAGGCTAAATTAATATTGAGAGTTTATTTGGGCCAATGTTGAGGGCTGCAGCCTGGAACATACTTCCAGGTTACCTTGCAGAGTGCTTTGAAGAACAAAGGAGAGCCTCAAGTTATTTTGTTTGTTTGTTTTGTTTTGTTTTAAAAGGATGAATCAGGAGAGGGAGCAATTACAAAAGTTGGTTGTCAGGCATTCGTATTGGCTTATAGAAATAGCATTGGTTAGTGATTGGCTATGTGTTGGTGAACTACAGCATGCACAGCATTTCATGGCTACTTGGCCTCAGTAAGTCTAGAGCCCACATAGCAAGTGGCTTCAAAAGATAATTACTTAGCTCAAGAGGGAGTGAGCCAATGCTGTTACATTTTAAATGCCTCTGTGGGCTTTTATAACTTAAAGAAGGTCACATTTCTCAGATATAGAGTTGTTTATTTTTCTTTCTCAATCTGATAACCAAGAGGGCTACTAAGTGACTAACTGGTAAATAGAGTATACAGCGTGGAGACACTGGACAAAGGGATGTTTCATGTCCCAAGCAGGATACAGATATGTGGCATGAGATTTCATCACCCTATTCAGGATGCTGCACAATTTAAAACTTATGGATTGTTTATGTCTGGAATTTTTATTTTAATATTGACTGCAGGTAACTGAATCCATGGAAAGCAAAACTGCAGACAAAGGCAGATTACTATACATAATTTCATTAAAGAATCTCTGGTGACTTGCAAAGTAAGTTGAAAGACAAGTTTTATTAAGAGACACCATATTTGATATCAATCAGCTGATTTAGATGATCAACCTGAGGACATGAAACTTTCACACTCTTTATGAGACAGCCTGGATGAGGGCTGATGAGGAGATAGAAAGACAAAAGTGGCCCCTTCCATCTGACTCCTCAGCAGTTTACCTGAGCATGGTTATTTAAGCATGTCTCCGGCTCAGAAAAGTGTTATTGGGGAGGGTCATAAAACATTTTTAAAACTATACCATGTTGTTTACATGTTATCTCAAAAGCAACAAGAAGTTTTGAAAATTTTTAAGGCATATTAGACTAATGATATAGAAAATTCATTAAGGTTTCTGTATGAAGAATAGATTGAAGAGGAGAGAAGGAGATAAGAGACAGAGGAAACTTAATGGTTATGATGGTTATTTTGGAGTGCAGTGAGCAGAGTCCAGAGGGAAGGTAGTGGTCATGTACTTTTGCCATTTGCGGCAAGATACATGACTCAGGAGTAGGCAGCAGTTACTGATATGCTGTGATGAGAAGTGTTGAAATAAACATTTATTGTACCCATATGGCTTTTACACCTCTTTTCATGGTTTCAGGTCATACGTTAAGTCATTATCTAAAATTATCTACTATCTGTATTTAGGAAGACCTGTGATAGTTTACCAGTTAAGATGAAATGCCAATTGCTTACTGAAATTGAATATATACATATCCTATGATCTAGCAATTCTACTCTTAGGCATTTACTGAACAGAAATGCATACACATGTGTCTACTATTAAAAGACTTATACAAGAATGGTCAGAGTGTTATTTGTAATAGCCCCAGACTGGAAATAACCCAAATGCCCATCAACAATAAAATGACAAAATGTGGTATATACAATAAAATAATGACGTATATACAATGAAATAAGGCACTAAAAATCAGCAAAATATTGCTACATGTAACAACATGAATAATAATATTAAGTAGAAAAAGGTAGACATGAAAGAGTACATAATGCAAAATTCCACTTCCGTAAAGTTGTTTTCCTCGGTGATAAAACTAATCTATTATGTTTAAAATCTGCATAGTAGTTATATTTGGTGAGAGCAAGGTGGCAGCGAAGGATTTAGGAAACAGAGGGGTCATCTCATATATTGATGATACGTTATTTCTTGATCTGGGTAGTAAGTGAGTGAGAATGTTTACTTTGTGAAGATGCATAGAGTTGTGTACCTAATGATTTGTGCACCTTTCTGTATGCACTCCTTCCTATAAATATACAAAAAGGCTAAAGAATTACACATTCATGGGAAGTTATTTAAAAGTTATATTACTTTTTGTCATTAGGGAAAAAATGCTATGCCAAATAAGGTGTTTAGGAATAAAATAAAACAGACGGCTTCCATACAGGATGCCGTGACAACAGCTTTTCCTATGCATCTCAGCTGAATCATTAAAATGAAAATATTTGAGTCCAAATGCTCCAGGAGATAATTGAAAAAAGAGGAACAATCTGCATAACTTATTTCTAAAAGGCAATATAATATAAATAAAAGTAAACTGATGTGGAAATAGATATTATATGTTAGAGACCAAGAAAAAATTTTCATACTTAATATTTATCAAGTACTTACTGTGTATTAAGCAATGAGATATGAAGTTTATATTCATTTTAGCTTATTTAATAATCATAATAAGCTTAGGAGATAGTTGTCACAGTTATACCCATTGACCAGATTATGAAATGGAGACTCAGAAAAGTTCAATTTGAAAAGAGAACTGATTGAGTCTTAACCACTTAATATACCAGTGGGCGACACTGGACAAGCTATTACATCCTCTAAACCTTAATCTCCTCTTCTGTAAAATGGAAGGGTCCTCACAGATTTGCTTTGAGTATGGTATTATGCAAATAAGGAGTGATTTCTTCCATTGTTTGAATTAGAAAGGATAGGCTAAGTCAACTGCAGAGAAAAGTTTTTCCATGGCTGACTTCAGAAGAAATGATGACTTCACTGGGCAAGAATCTTAATCCTGATAGTATTCACAAACGTGCCTGATCAGAAGAACCAGCAAAAATAAACCATTTTTGTTTTAACAAATACACCTTCCTTGATGTGCTCTGAGTGTACTGAACTACAGATTCTAGAGCAGGTGCCTGGGAAGCTGTTTTTGTAACAATCTCCTCCCAATCCCAGTGATTTTTCCATTCTTATGACCAATAATGGTTATGATCAATAAACTCTGGATTTCAAAAGACTTAGATAGGCTCCTCAGAGAGATTAATTTTATCTTGAAGTTTTTTTTTTTTTTTTTTTTTTGTTTAAAGACAGTCTCACTCTGTCACCCAGGCTGGAGTGCAGTGGGCACAATCTCGGCTCACTGCAACCTCCACTTCCTAGGTTCAAGCGATTCTCCTGCCTCACCCTCCAAGTAGCTGGGATTACAGGCACCCATCACCACCCCTGGCTAATTTTTGTATTTTTAGTAGAGATGGGGTTTCACCATGTTGGCCAGGCTGGTCTTGAACTCCTGATCTCAAGTGATCTGCCTGTCTCGGCCTCTCAAAGTGCTGAGATTATAGGCTTGAGCCACCATATCCGGTCTTTTTATCTTGAATCTTAAGTCATGTAGATAAAAATAAAATCATGTTTTAAGAAATGTTTTTCTGCAGGAACTTGTGACAATGTATAGGTCACTTGCTTTCTGTTACTTTATCTTAATATTGGAATAAAGCTTGAAAAAATCTAAAGAATGGGAGACTTAGCATGCAATTTAGAATCTTACTCTCGAATGGTATTAGGAAATTTCTTTTTTAATATATATTTTTTAAAGATACTGTACTCCCATCCGTTTGGATTTAATTTTCAAACTATTATAAGGGGTCCTTAAAAAGTTCATGGGAAATGTGTATGGTGAAAAAAGTACACAGAGATTTCAAAATTTTCTGCACCAAAATAAACTCATATTAACTTCTTACAACATGTCTGGACAGGATCTAGTTTGATGCATTAAGAAAGATAAGATATCAGTTTGAAAAGAACCCTATTAGAGCAATACGAATTCTTCTAAAACTAGAGCAAGAACAAAAATCAAATTTATGGGGAATCTTGGGTACAAGAATGGTGTAATCATTGATCTTTATGAAAAGTTTATGGAGACTGTGCCCCAAAGAAAGTATCAGCTTACAAAAAGATAACTTATTTTAAGAAGGGATTAGACAATGTTGAAGATGAAGCCCAAAGGGGCAGACCATCCACATCAATTTTTGAGGAAAAATTTTATCTTGGTAGTGCCTGAATTGAAGATGACTGATGACTAACAGCATAAACAATAGCCAACACTATAGATGTCTCAACTGCTGCTGCTTACACAATTCTGACTGAAAAAAAATTAAACTTGAGCAAACTTTCCATTTGATGGGTGCCAAAAGTGTTGCATCCAGATTAGCTGCAGACAAAAGCAGAGCTATAAATGGAAGCTTTTAAAAGTGGGATCCAGATTCTGATGCATTTTTTCGAAGAGTTATAACAGGAAATGAAACATGGCTTTATCAGTACTATCCTAAAGACAAAGCACTATCAAAGCAATGGCTACCAAGAGGAGGAAGTGGTCCAGTCAAAGGAAAAGCAGACCAGTCAAAAGCAGAGGCTGTAACAACAGTTTTTTGGAATGCTCAAGGCATTTTGCTTGTTGACTTTCTGGAGGTTCAGAGAATGATCACATCCACTTATTGTGAGTGTTTTGAGAAAAAAATAATACAAACTAGCAGAAAGACCCCTGGGAAACCTTCACTAGAGATTCCCTCTTTATCACAACAATGCTTCTGCTTATTCCTTTCTTCAAACAAGAGCAATTTTGTGAGAGTTTTCATAGGAATCATTAGGCATCCACTTACAGTCCTGATTTGGTTCTTCTAACTTGTTTTTTGTTTCCTAATCTTAAAAAGAACAAGGATACTCATTTTTCTTTAGTTAATAATGTAAAAAATGATTGATTGCTTTGGCATGGTTAAATTTCCAGAACCCTCAGTTATTTAGGGATGAACTAAATGGCTAGTATCATCACTTACAGAAGGGTCTTGACCTGGATGGAGCTTATGCTGAAAAAGTTTATCTTTTGTTATTTTTATCTGTTAATTCTATTTTTCCACAAACTTTTTAAAGTCCTCTGGTACATTTAGTATAAAAACTTCACACACATAGTTAAAATCAGATCCGTATTATTTCAGTGCCTGAAAGGAGGGGAGAGCTTTCCATTCTCTATTTAAAGCTTCAATGACAGACTGATTCAGAGAAAATTTGAAAAGCAGGTTGTAACGTTTTTCTAGAAAACTACTTGGGAATTTCTACTTGAAGCACTTGGTTAAGAAGACAGTTTTGCAAAATTGCTAACAGGATGACTTGATTTTCCTGTTGAAGCTAATGTTATCTAATATTTCAGGGCTTTAGGAGTTAAGGGACTAGGGATAATATGAGATATGGTAGGAGAGTGAAAGACTTCCAATGGCAAAATTAGACAAAATTTGCCAGCTTCACAATTTTATAGCTGTCTCCAGCCAATCCTGACAACCCTGCCCAAGGGTAGCCTTAGGGACATTTGACAAGCCAGCCTAGAAGAGAACATTCTAGAGGTACATAGCAAATACCTCGAAGAACAGCTAAAAGGGAGTTTGGATGCATGCAGAGTAGCAATACCCAGTATGAAAAAATATAATAAAATGTAAGACTAAGTGAACAACAGATATAGGAAAATTGCTTCTCATGATTGATTCTGACAGGTCGCAAGAATAACAATCAAAGATTCAAAAGATTTAACAAGCCTGAGGGGGTAGTACTTTGCAATGATCTACAATAGAGTGTGTGTGGATACAAATGTTGGGAGAGAGGAATCTCTTGAGGAGAAGAAAACAATTTTTATTGGAAATGGTAACAGGGCAAGAACAAAAAAGAAAAATTGCCTCTCCTCTGAGCTCCATTCAGCTCAATTAGCGCAATGCCACAACTTGAGAGCACAGAGTCGGGGCTAGCTGACCGGCATAAAAGATACAAATGGAAGAACACAAGCTTATATAAGGCATTTTATGCCACCTCCAAGATAGGTTACATGCCTGGGCTTTGGGATTATTACTATGTCAGACAGAGGTAAAATGTTTTAGAGGTTTTGTCTTCTAAATTAAATCCTCCCAAACAGCCCTGAGTAATAAATCACTGCAGCCCTTAATTATATGGCATGTGATGGTTCATATTTAAAACAAGTTCTTATCCAAGGTAAAACCACCAATCTCCCCTCCGCATGTAAGAATGGTACACCTAAATGTGCTCAATCATGGATCAGTTTGGGCTGCCTTCCATATGGATACCCAGGAAGATGACTTCTTGCTCCAGTAAAGTCTGGGGCTCCTGCCAAAGTTCTAAGTCCAAAGTGAGCAGCAGTCTGCCAGGAATGATCAGGCTTAGGTCAGGATCAGAGAGTTGGACTGGTCGAAAAGGTGCAAGAGGCCAACACTGATTAAACCAAATTAAATCTGAAGCATAGTCATATATTTCTGGGTAAACAAACATTGTAATAGAATGACACTTATACTATTTTCACATCCCAACATCCTGCTAATATAGTTAATGAAGCAGTATCAGAATGAGCATAAGCTACTTCTCCATAGAAACTGTTCTCACTCCAAAGTCATCTTCATTCTAAAATATATTTGTGTATCTTTGGAAAGAAGAAATTCTTAAAAATATCATTACCCTGCTATGAAAAATAAAATGTATTACTTTATTCATTTCCAAATTTAGAGCACCTCTCTTTGGGGAGAAGACACGCCTTTAAAATAGCAATTGTTTCTAGAGAACACACATATTTAATTTATATTCTCTCATTCAGTTGCAAACATAATAAAAATATTTTCAAAATGCATTTTTTTTTTTTTTTTTTTTTTTTTTTTGAGACGAAGTCTCGCTCTGTTGCCCAGGCTGGAGCACAGTGGCCGGATCTCAGCTCACTGCAAGCTGTGCCTCCCGGGTTTACGCCATTCTCCTGCCTCAGCCTCCTGAGTAGCTGGGACTACAGGCTCCCGTCAACCCACCCGGCTAGTTTTTTGTATTCAAAATGCATTTAAATAGCATGTACTTATAAAAAGTACAGGTAATCTTGATACAAAATTTTTATTCAAACGAACTGAACACAGTGCTTTGCAATTAATAAACAAAATATAAAGTTTTCTGGAACTCCCTTGGTTTCAACCGTGTGAAGAACTCACAAAGGGAATCCTCATATTTAATCTTCTATTAGGCAACATTAAAAAAATATGTAGCAAAAAATGTACAATGCAAGTGCACTTAAATCTACTCAACACATTAGAGACTGTGAAAAATTAAAATATATTAGGTATTTTAATATGCAAAGCTAAGTCAAGGACATTAGCCAACTGACCTGATAATACAATAAACTATTTAGAAGACCTTTTATGCCTTGATAAGAGCATTGGACAAGTTGCATGCTCAAAGTATTTAGCATCACAAATACACTTAGCAGAAAGCTACTCGAGTATTGCTGTCATTTAGGCACTTCTAGAGAAAGACCTATCATGGTGATAGGTTTTGGTTTAAAAAGGAGGCATTTATGAAAGATGATAAACACTGATTTCACTAACAGATTCAGACCAATTTATGAGGAGCATGTGTACGTAATAGCAACCTTCTCATTTATATTGTTGTGTTAGATTGCAATGGGGAATGAAACACCCAAGATGGTCCAGGAAAATTTGGAAAGACTCTTTGGGCAATAATAATTTGGAGATTCTGATCTCTTTCCTCTAGAAGATCTCGCATTTATGAGAATTCTAATGACAAATCACAGCATAAGAGACCAGAGTTCTAACACATTTGTTTATTTCTGTGGAACTAGGCACCACTCATCCAGAGTTAAGGCTATCTTTTGAATAAGATTTCCAGTGAATACAATTTGACAACCCACAAGATAATGTACAGGGGCTGGAATGAGTTGCAAAAGTAGAAAGACAGCCCTTGCCCTCAAAAAGACCTCATATTCTAAAGAGAAACAGTGGAGGAGAATGAATAAGTATATGCAGGTATACTGACATTTACATAAACACACACACACATCAAAATTCAAGATTTTTATGAACACTATGTTAGGCTCAATCTGACACATAATGTATCCTCCTCAAGCCCAAATAGTAAAGATGTATTCCTCTCTTAATGTTATAATTTGGTTACCTTTTTTTCAAAGCTCTTACTTATGGGTAAAAATGCAATAGGGTATTAATCTGGTTCCAAAAATAGGAAAGTAAATCGAAAACTAAAACAAATTGGACAGGAGACGAATAACCTAAAGCTAGCAGTAAAATTGAACTTTATAAAAAAGTCTCAGCGGGTATAACTCTAAATATACCATATGCCTTGCCTAGAGAAACAAATAGTGCCCTCCTCTAAAGAATTGCCATAAATAATAGAAGCTGGGGAATATTTTTTAAAAATGAAAATTGCTGACAACCCAATTTATTGTCAAATGAATTATGAAAATATGAATAACATCAAACAAAGCTCTATATAAAGTATAACATACACATAAGATTCTCCTATACATAAGAACAAATATATAATGAAGTCACCACAGAGATCTTTCCAAAAACATACTTATACACACACACAGACACATACACACAGATAGATAGATAGATAGATAGATAGATAGATAGATAGATAGATAGAATGGCTCTGAAGATAATTTCTTTTAAATTTAGGATTTTTCACTATATTACTTCAAAAACTTATGAGTGAGAGAGGACTTATTACTTATGGTCCTGATCAATTAACTCATGATAAGATATAAAGTATGTGTGGAGAAAAGTGATTCCTTATACATATTTGGTGCAAATGTAAACTAGTAAAGCCATTATGGAAAATTATATGGCAGTTCCTCAAAAAACTAAAAGTAGCATTATATGATCCAGCAATCCCAATTCTGGGTACTTACTCCAAAAATTTGAAATCAGTATGTTGAAGAGATGTCTGCACTCCCATACTCATTACAGCACTATTTACAACAGCCAATTATGGAATCAACCTAAGTGTACATCAACAGATGAGTGGATAAAGAAAATGTGATATAGATACACAATGGCATACTATTCAACCTTAAAAAGAAAGAAACCTTGCCCTTTGAGACTACATGGATGCAACTGGAAAACCTTATAAGTGAAATAATCCAGATACAGAAAGAAAAATACTGCATGCTTTCACTTACATGTGGAATCCAAGACTATTAAGTTCATAGAAACACTGAGTAGAATGGTGGTAATCAGAGGCTGGAAGTCGAGGGAAGGGGAGATGATGCTTAAAGGGCACAAAATCTCAGGAGAAATACATTTTACTTTCAATTGAGATATATTGCATAGCATGGTAAATGTAGTTAATGATAGTGTATTGTACATTTTAAAATTGCTATGAAAATAAATTTTAAGTCAGCGTGGTGGCTCACACCTGTAACCCCAGCACTTTGGGAGGCTAACGCGGGCAGATCACGAGGTCAGGAGATTGAAACCATCCTGGCTAACATAGTGAAACCCTATCTCTACTAAAAATACAAAAAATTAGCCGGGCATGGTGGTGGGCGCCTGTAGCCCCAGCTACTCGGGAGGCTGAGGCAAAAGAATGGCGTGAACCTGGGAGGCAGAGCTTGCAGTGAGCAGAGATCGTGCCACTGCACTCCAGCCTGGGCGAGAGAGCGAGACTCTGTCTCAAAAAAAAAAAAAAAAAAAAAAAAAAAAAAAAAAAAAAAAAAAAAAAAGAAGTAAATTTCAAATGTTCTTAGCAGAGAAGAAAAGATATTTGAGGTAATAGATGTGTTAACTAGCCTGGTTTAATTTTTCCACACTGTATTCATAAATTACACATCATTTTGTACCCCCCATATTATCAATTTACAATAAATAAAATTTTTTTTAAGATATAACATACGGATTGGGGTGAGGTTCTTAGCCACATACATACTTGATATCTGAAATCTCTTTATAACAAAATAAAAGTCAAACTAAATTCTATTTCTGATCATTAAAACTCAGGATTCTTTTTTGAGCATCAAGAAAAACCAAAAGGAAAATATCTTTGGAAGGCTGCAATTGCCTTCTGGAACTCAAAAGTTAGAAATACGCTCTACAGACAGACTTACCTTCACTTATTAAATTGATGTGATTATTCTTGAACTTTGATTTAATTTCTAGTTTGTACAACTTCCCAGGGATATAAGTGCTATATGTTAATAAATTGTTTAGAACAAGTTTCTTTTAAGTCACAACAGGCACCCAAATACTGTTGTGTCATCCCTTCATAAAATGAGTTATTTTTATCTTATTCTTACTCTCAAATATTATAGATATGTCTATACATTTGCCTTCACATACTGAGAATAAAGTCTTAAAGTCAGAGTTCAAATAAAATCCTTTTATTCTCTTGATAATTTCCTAGTTCATAAAATTAGCTTATTAAAATGAGTGTTTAACACTAGTGTTATAAAGGCTTAGCTTTCATTGATGGTTTTGAGGAAGATATAAAAAGAATTATCATACATTATTTATAAGTGCTTAATAGTTCTTTTCATTTTAAATGCCCAGAAAATTCCCCCAGGGATGGGCAAATAGTCTTTATACAGAGTATTTCCCTATAAGTCTCCCTCCTGAACATAAACCTGCATTATTTCTTTCTTTGTAAGGCTTATCTCTTCAGACTATCTCTGCTTTAATTCTTTCTCTCCTGTTTTCATTAATCATATTTTACTCTCCTGTCACCAAAATCTTGCGAGGTTTTTTTTTCAACCTTTACATTGATTTTATAATCCTCTGCTTTGTTTTCCCTAAAAGGTTCATATCTTCTTTAAGAGAATAAACTATGGTCATTATTTTATCATATAACCTTAAAAATCAAGACTAGCATAATAACTATGCTCTGTTTTAGAACTTAAACATATCTTGTTGAAAGTTTTTTTTAAAATTTCAGTGAGTTATATGTCTTTTCTAAAAACTTAGGGAAAAATAGCTAAAGAGATTGGTCTTGAATTGACACATATTATTCAAGTCTGAGCAGTAATAAACATGCTATTAAAATTAATTAAGAAAAGACATGAGATTTTCCTTACATTAAACAGCATGCATAGAGTGAATGGAATTGAGAGGGTAGAAATTCATATTCTACAATTAGTAATAGAAGCATGTGTAGCTATTCTCTTAAGTTTCCCAATTACAGAGGATCTACCAACTCATATTAGACACACTTAACCGGTCTGAAAATTAAAAAAAAACTTTGAACCAAAATCATCTTGTACTCAACTTAGTCAATTGATTAATGTAATATCAGTCCTAATCTAATAATCAGTATGCAATCATGGGAGAAATTTGAGCCCTTTATTATAATTCTTAACAAAATCTTAGACTGTTATATGTACAAAGCCAACTGAAATACTCTAATCAACTTTGATTGCTTAGGATGGCAATTTCATTAGACATGTATATGGAAAAGGATCTGTCAGGGTTTTATTTATGAAAAGATCTATGATTTTTGAGAAAGCAGGTAGAGAACTAGTTCAAAAGAGATTTATAGACTTGTGGAAGATTTGGCAAGATTGAGAATGAAAAACATTAGGATAAAGTGTTAGGTGAAAGAAAAATAGAACATTATTTTTGGAGTTGATGGATAAGGCCACTAATCATATTGCCATGAATGATGTAAGTGATACTCTCCCAATATTATTACTTATGTTTAAATATATATGTGTATATATATACACACACACACACATATATACATCCCACTTTTAAAATATCAAAATTATAGCTTAAGATCATTTAAAAATCAATTTGATTTGATTTTGTAAATATTATTACTGCTAAGGATATCAAGTTTGTCTCAGCATTATCCAGGAGGGGGCCAAGCTTCGATTACTAGTACTATTATTTTAATTTTGGCCCTCTTAATCCTTCTTCTGAGATTGTGATAACTTTTCATGAGATCCTTGTAATAAGAAAATGACTTCAATTTCAATGGGAAATAATGATGAGGATAACTTTTTTAGCTTATTTGTTGCTTCATGTACTTTACCTGATTCTTGAGATCCAGTTTGGGACATGGTCGTCCTCCATTATAAGGTTTTTCTTTTAGCCATTTGGATCGAATTCTCACTCCAATTCCACAAGATGAACTGCAAGACCCCCAACTAGACCAATCGCTTAACTTGCAATCAAATGGGCAGGGTATGACACATTTTTCTTGAATGTAACCTAACAGAAAAAGATTGAAGAGAAGAGAGGAAAGTCTGATTAAAATGTACTGATCAAATTCACTTTCTATTTCCACGATCACAGTTTGAATTTTTCAACAATATTGCTGTAGTGGGTTCAATAATTTTGTACTCAAATAAACAGACTACAGTTTTAAGAAATAAATAAATATGACATCTGCATTCAAATTTGTGTCATTTTGTTTACTTTGTAGGCAATTTTGGGATGAAAGGAACAGGAAAAAGTACACAGTTCTGGTTTCTGATAAGAAGGAATGAGGTAGCTCAGAGCTAAAGATGGTGCTATCTCCCCTCACTGGGCTTTGTGTTTTCCATCCTATGATTCCTACAATTCACTGTCTGGAAGAGGGATCATAAAAGAGTCCATCCTTCTTAAGGGTCTATGATCTGCAAGGCTTTCACTGAAAAAGATGTTGATTCTGTAATGTGACTTGGGGATGGGAAGAGGAGAGACAGTGGACCACAGATTAGGAAGAGTGGGATATTATTGAAAGAAGACAGTAGAAGAATAGCAAAAAGTTGTATAATGGGATATTGCACTGAAATCAAGAGATGTGGGTTGAAGTACAGCTTTAGAAGTCCTAACTCTACTTGGCCTTGCTTGTGTCTTCAGCTCACTTCTTGCTACAGTCTTTCTCTGGATAATCTCACTGTTTTAACTGTCACCTCTAATAATCACTATCAAATATATACTTCCAATGCAGATCTCTTCACTAAATTCTGTACCATCTACTGAACCACTCTAATTCGATGCCCAATTTACTGAAAATTCAACATGTCTAAAACTGAGGCCACCAATTTCCTAAAAATTTATACTTCTCTTGTGTTCCTTTCCCAATTAACTGCAGCATCATCTGATTCCTGTATCCTGTTGTACATGCCTGTATAATCTCTTCTGCTTGACTGTGGGAAGGAACTGTGAATGGGACAGAATGTCCCTTCCATTATTAGGTTATGGTATATGGCAAAGGTGAAGGGAATTTACAGATATGATTAATATACCATATCAGTTAATCAGATTGAGATATACTAGGTGGGCCTGGCTTAATCCGGTGAAGAACCTTAAAAGAGGGACTGGGTCTTTTTGTGTAGAGACAGAGAGATTCTCCTGCTGGCCTTGAAAAAGAAAATAGCCATGCTATGAAATGCTGATGGCATGGTCACATGACAGGAAACTGCAACCAGCCTCTAGGACCTGAGGGCAGCCCCTTGCTGTTGGCTAGCAGGAACACAGGGACTTCAGGCCCACAGCTGCATGGAGATAAATTCTGCCAAAAACATGAGGGAGTTCAGAAGAGGAGCTTTCCCCAGCCAAGCCTCTGCTGAGATCTCAACTCCAGCTCACGCCTTGATTTTAACCAAGTGAAGCCCTTAAGCAGAGAATCCAGAGAAGCTGTGTCTGAACTTCTGCCCCATGCAAACTGTGAGATAATAAAGGTTGTTTTGAGATGTGAAGTCTGTGTTATTATTTTATGCAACAATGGAAAAGCTAAGAAGTTATCCAAAATAAATATCTCCAGTTAGCTTAGACACTCCTCCATCATTCTACACAAACATTAGAATGTATCACAAATCCTTATATTAAAACAAACAAATAAGTCCCCTATTCTACAACTCCTTTGTCAGGCCCTAGTTCAAGATCGCACCATTTCTGGCCCAGGATAATGACATATTCTCTCCACAAGTCTGCCTTTCTTTTTCTTAATTGTTCTGTTTTGGTATCTGTCAATTACTCTGAGAGGGGAAAAAGAAGATCATTTTCTAAAATACAAAATAACTTTTATTACTCCTTTTTTGAAACCTTTGCCAATTCCCCGTTGCCTTTATAATAAAATATCAACACACTTTACAAAATCAAAACAAACAAACAAAACAAAACAAAACAAAAAAAAAGCATTCTTTATAAAAGACTCTAAACAATGGTTTTCAACCTCGTCTGTAAAATCTATGTCCATTCCCCAGGACCAACCATAGACCAATTCTACCTGAATCTCAGAGGATGGGACGCAGGAAAGGGTCGTTTTTAAACACATTCAGGTGATTCTGAGGCCTGCCTACTAAACTTATTGTTCCTCCCACCCTCCCATCTCTTCTGTCTTAAATTATATCTACACAGACTACTCCATCTTCTCCACAAGACTTTGCTTGTGCAAAAATTAGTTATTTTCCTAACCAGCGTAGCCTCCCTGGTTCATTACTTTAACCACTCTCTTGCCAATTTGGTTGATGGCCTCATCCCAGTGTTCTGCCATCCCAGGCTGGAAAAACTTCAGACTTAGTTTCCTCCAACTGTCTTCCTTTTCTGTTCTTAAAACAGTGCTGCCAAACAGAGATGAAGAAAATGCTGATACCACACTGGAGACACTTTAATATGTACTCTATCTTCAACCAATTTCTCACACTGCTTAGCCATTCTTCTGAGTTTTCTTCTCACTCTGATTCCACAGACAGCTCTTTCAAACCTCCACCTATTTTCAAACTTCTAAGACCTCACATCTTCCTCACATCTTCCTTCACACACACAAAAAAGCAAGAAACGGATGAGACTCCTTCAGTTTCCTAGGAATGTTTCTGTATGCATTCTTATATTTTTTTCTTCTCTCTTCATATTAACATGAAAAAGGTGTCCATTTTCCTATATAAGGAACATTCTTCATTTCCAACTGACTTCTCCCCTGGTCTACAGGCTCTTTCAGAATCTTGTTTCCTTGATTCTTCCTCCTTCTCTTTCTCTCTCTCTCCCTCCCTCCTGCTCTCTCTCTCTCTATATATATATATACACACACACACATATATACACACATATATACATATATGTATATATATAAAATATTTATATTTCTTTCAGATTAATATTAGAATGACTTTAAATTTCCCCAATAATAGTCATTGACAAGAGAGAATACACTAAAATCTAAGCGTGATCAGAAAAGATCCTTCTGGAGTTGAAAAAAAAATGCTCCAATAGACACTCCTAAAAGACTAATCCTCTAACATAATGTTAATTTTACAGTAATTTCCAAGGAGTTTTGATTACTAATTCACTATTAGATACACAGTAAAAGCTAAATAAAGGATTAAAAAGAAGCCACAACATTACTTAATTTTAGAGAGAAACTGAGTCACAAAATGCTTTCATTTGCTACCAAATAAAAAGAGGACAACTGGAAGTTAGGTGGGACTAACTCTCATGGCATGCATACTTCACAAATGCCAATCCGAAATTCAAGGAGGTTTCAGATAAACTTTAAATGTTTGAAAGTCTATGTAGACCCTATGTTAAAGCAGGTTTTGAAGTGGATGCCCTTTTTATTGAGATTTTAAATCATTTTCTTCTACACTTGAATATTGAAGGATTTTAATTAGCAAGCCTATAGCAATACTTCTTTTTTTCTTTCCCTATGATAAGAAGTAAACCCAGAGGATCTCTATGAAAGTCAAGGTTATAAATTCAATGAGTAAAAAATAATTTTGAAATTCAACAGGACTAAGCAACAGTGACATTTATTTTTCAGGAAAATTATTTTCATGCCAGAGTATGCCCCAAAGGAAAATTCATAGTGAGGAATATTAATACTTGCATATTCTTATACCTATCTCATATTCAAAAGGATTAGTTTTACCCACATACTTAACAGTTACAGTTTTTGGCAACAGAATATGATCAAATGTGACTATGTACAAGGTTGACCTGCCACATAAAAATTCTAATTTCTAACTACAGAAGCCCAACTAATGTTTAAAAAACTCATTTCCACAAAATATACCACAGAATCTCTGTTCCCATCTACATAATATTTCATGGCAACACTCATACATCTAAACCTAATTGCTACCAAAAAAAGCAGTTTTTTCTACCGAAAAGTGTTTTACACTACAGTTTATATGCAGAATACACTGTTTGGACCATCTTATTACTTGGCTTAGGGATACTTCAATGTTCTGTTTTAGTTATCAGTGTGCACATAGAATTAGGAGTGAAGTAGTCACTACAGAATTATCAGTGGAGAATACACCAAACTTTGTAATTTTGTAAACCATATTCATTATACATAGTATATGCTCAAAAAATATCCTATTACAGATAAAGATGGACTGAATAGGATTCATTAATACTTTCTCCATTGATGTTACAACCAGTGTTATTTATTTAATGATCTACTAAATAGAGTTGAAGCCCAGAGACTTGGAATGAAAGGACTTTTCAGTCTATATTTCTAATCCCCAAAGACTGAAGCCTTTGAGTTAGCATAACGGAAGTATGTGTAAGCACAGTTCTCTGAATAAGGTGGTCTCATTAATACAACCTCTCCCAGAATATTACCTTATGTGCATACTTTCCCTTCATCAGTCAAGTACGAACACATTTTTCTCCCATTAAGATCTAGTTTTGAAGTAACTAAAAGTAGGAAATACTGATTATATTAATCCTGAGAAAATAACCTAGATTAATTTACTTATATTTTCCTGCTATATAAAGTAATAGCCAACATCTCATTGGACAGCTTATGTTCTATCTACTGACACTGTGCTCGAATAATGAAACACAGTACCAAAAAGGAAACAGATTTTTTTTTTTTTCAATGCTGAACAAGCTAAGATCCTGAAGAATCTTGTAAGTTAAAATATCATGTTGTGATTTTCTCAATATTTAAAAATCTGCTGTTTAAAATTTATTTTATGCTTTTTCCTTTTTAACTTTTATGGATACATAATAGTTGAATATATTTATGGGGTACATGTGATATTTTGATACAAGCATGCAATGTGTAATGATCAAATCGGGGTAACTGGGATATCCATCACTTCAAACATGTATCTTTTATTTGTGTTGTCAACATTACAACTCTTCTCTTCTACTTTTTTGAAATATACAACAATTATTGTTATCTATAGTTGCCCTACTGTGCTATTGAATGCTAGATCTTATTCTTTCTATCTAACTGTATTTTTTGTACTCATTTTAACCAACCTATCTTTCTCCTTCCCTCCCTACTATCCTTTCCAGCCTCTGGAACCACCATTCTCTTCACTACTTCCATGAGATACATACTTTTTCAAATCTCCCACATGTGAGTAAGAACACCCAATATTTGTTTTTCTGTCTGGTTTATTTCATGTAACATAATTTCCTCTATTTCCATCCATATTGCTGCAAATGATAGGATGCCAATTTCATTCTTTTTATGGACAAATAATATTCCATTGTGTATATACATATTTTCTTTATCCAGCCATCTGTTGATGGGCACTCAGGTTGATTCCACGTCTTGGCTATTGTGATTATTGCTGCAGTAAACATTGGAGTACTGATACTTTGATACATTGATTCCCTTTCTTTTGGTTACATACCCAGCAGTGAAATTGCTGAATCATAGGGTAGTTCTATTTTTAGTCTTTTGAGAAACCTCCTGTTTTTCATAGTGACTGTGCTAATTTGCATTCCTACCAATTGTGTTTGAGCATTCTTCTTTTTCCATATCCTCACTAGATTTGTTAGTTTCTACCTTTTTGATAATAGCCATTTTAACTGGGGTGATATATCTCATTGTGGTTTTGATTTGCATTTCCCCTGATGATTAGTGGTGTTGAGCATTTTTTTATATACCTGTTGGCCATTTGTATGTCTTCTTTTAAAAAATGTCTATTCAGATGTTTTGACTATTTTTCAACTGGATTATTTTGTTTTTTGCTATTGGAGTTCCTTATATATTCTGGTTATTAATCCCTTATTGAATGAATAGTTTGCAAATATTTTCTCTCATTCTGTAGGCTGTCTCTTCATTTTGTTGAGTGTTTCCTTTACTGTGCAGAAACTTTTCAGCTGGATGAGATCCCATTTGTCCATTTTTTGCCTCGGTGGCCTATGCTTTTGGGGTTTCATTCAAGAAATCTGTGAACAGACCAATGTCCTGGAGCATTTTCTCAAAGTTTTCTTTTAGTAGTTTTATAGTTTCAGGTTTTATATTTAAGTCTTTAATCCATTTTGATTTGATTTTTGTAAGTGGTGAGGGATAGAGGTCTAATTTCATTCTTCTGCATATGGATACCCAGTTTTCTATTTATGTATTTTAGTACTACGAGAATATAATTGTTTTCTATTTATCTAGTAAAAATACACTATACTAAAAACTATCCAATGACTTAAATCAGATTGGTTTAAAGGGCATATTTGTTTTGGAAAGGTGGGGAAAAAATTACAAAAGTTATTTTAACCTTAGTTCAAGAAAGACAATTTGAGAAGTTAGATCAATACTTTATCATTGTTATGCAGAGAGGAACTGATAATGTTAAATACTTACTTAAAATCTCAATCCATCAGCATGTGAAAATGTAAATCAAAGCAATAGAGTTACCAGTTTGCATTGGTGAATGTATACATTTTCTTGGAAATACCAGTCACGAAAAGAAGTTGCATACTCTCACAAAGATGCTTCCAACCTTTTTTAGGTCTCTATGAGGCCTAAGAGATGATAGTTAAAAAGTGCCTAGGTTATTATCTCTTCTTTTTACAATTCAGAATTATTAAGAGATGGTTTTGAAAATATTGCCTACTAGTAGAAAATATTTTATTGCTTGTTATAGAACTCCATCAGCATAGACAAATAAGGTTAAATATTATAAATGATGCTAATGTATTGCAAACAAAATATCTCATTTAGAACCACAATATGATAAGATAACTGAAATGTGGCTGATTTACAAGTCATACAATGTTCAAACAATTAACTGCCAAAAATGTTTTACTAGATTCCTTAAACCCAATTTTTTGTAGTACAATAACTTATTAAATTATATTACATCCACCAGGAAAATCATTTCAGTGTCAGCCAGTTTCCTTAATTAAATTATAATTCACTAATTCACTGGTGTACTGTATTTTGGATGTAGATGAGCTATTCAAGGTTATCTAGGAAAAGCCTTCATTTTATAGTCAGAAGTAGAAAGGGAACTCAAACTCAGACTTGGTTGAGATAGTTCACTATCAAGTAGAAAAAAATAATTACTATGGCCCAAAATGTTCTCTTTAGTAAAGGATTGACAAGATAGAGAATCAATCCTGCTCTTGCTCTAATTAATTTATATTGGGAAGAGATAATTCTCATAAATGAGGGAAAAAAATGTGGTATGTGATCAAGTACATATGTTGTATGATACAAATAATGTATACAAATTCTATGACAAAGTGAGATAACATGAATATATTATGATTTTAATTTTCTAAGAGATTCTTGTGAAAAGTATGTATCATGGTACACACAGGTTTTTGGCTAATGGCTTGACTTGCTTCACTTGCCATAACTAAATGTATCAGTGTTAACCTAATCAAGCAGCCAAATCCTATAAAGAACTGATCTTTGAAATTGAACAGTCCAGGCAATTTAATCACAATGGTATCTCCAGTTGTTCTTATAGGCAGAGCTTCCAACATTAACTTCCTTGTGCCAGGTTCCTCCAGGCAGAGAAAAGATATTTTTTTTCTTAGATGATATTCAGGATATTAGAGACAAATGGAAGACTAGACACAGAACAATCTGAACTCTTCAATTAGGACTGTACATACACTAGCTATTTTTCCCATTACTGCAAATAAGTGCTGTTAAAATTAAAGTGACTGAACGCTTTAATCACATAATAAACTTGGCATTTGCAACACAACAAAGACACATAGATTTAAATAACCCAATATTACTGAGTAATTCTTAGAACTGTGGGGCTCCAAGGGCCTATATGAAGTCTTCTCATTACATCTTCTTGCCTTGAGAGAATTTCACCTTAAACTACACCATACTGTCTGTACTTTACATTTTCTCATTTATGAAAGCTGATTTCTGAGCATATCTTGTATTCATCAGGCTATTCCCCAAATATTTCAGGTTCTGTTCCTGGACACTTTACCACACTTTGAAGTTTGGTGTGATCTTATCCTTTGTTTTAGCCAATAAAATGTGAGCAGAAATGAAGTGTGTCACCTCTAGGTAGAAGCTTTAAGAGCTGCAGCATAATTTGCCATACTCTTTCTTTCCCTATGCCACAAGGACCAGCAATATTCCAGGTGCTGGCTGCTTAATCAGCCCAGGTCCTTGAGTGATGAGGACTTGGCGCAGTCTCCAGCCAAACCAAGATGGACATGAATAGTGAGAGACCTTGTGGGTTTCAACCACCGAGACTTTGAAGTAGTCTGTTCTGTTTGTTTCTGCAACATTACCGATCCCATCTGATGGATCAAGCTTGGCACAACAAAGCATCTTCAGAAGGTGAAGCAAAGAGCACAATGAAACAAATATTTAGAATATTTTGAGAATACAGTGTCCTGAGAAAATACGGTTAAGCTATATCAGCAGTTAGCACAGTGTGAATGGCAAATCAAATCAAACGAGGATGTGACTTTGCAAAAAGTTGAGCTTATATATATATTTCAGGAAAATGTATAATTTATTATTTAAAAAAGGACTCACAATATGGATTATAAATCAAAGTCTAACCTTATGTCATCTGGGATAAAATATTAAATCTCCATAGTTCAATTTCCTTGTGTGAAAATAAAAATGTAACTATGCTTCTCCTTTCTAATTTCTCATAATGCTATGAGGGTCAAAAAATATAAGAAGTAGAATTCTGTGGAAAATAATTAATATATGATGAAAGTGACATAAGCTACTAAAAGCTATATAGCAGAGTAAAAATATTCTTTCATTATTATGTTTTTGGGGCAGGTAATTGATAAAAAATATAATTCTGTAAAGATACTTTAGCAGAAAAATTATAGGGTAATAATTTTCAAATTTGGGTACCTTTCTTTTTCCAGCTCATTTCCATGTAAATTAAAGACTAGGATAACATTGACAAAATGAAAGATTCTGCTTTGGATCAGTAAATCAATCATTTCATTCCATGTCTGTCTTTCCAAGTCTGCTGCTACCAACCAAGGCCAGATACTCAATATCTCTCCATTGAACTATTTTAATAGCCCCTTAACTGGGCTGCAGGTTTCCAATTTCTTTCTTCTAATCCATTCCATGTCTGATCAACTGCAATATTAATATCCCTAAAGCACAACTCTACATATGTCATGGCCTAACCTAAAATAAATAACCTTCACAGTGTAGCAGAATTTTGATAAATAGGCATGTGGAAAGCAATCTTGGCAGGGGAGAGACCACAAATTAAATTAAGAAGATAAGAATGAACCCCAAATGTTTGTAAGTCAAATATTCTCTACAATAGTTTTTGTTTGAGGAGAAGTATAAATTTGGCTAGGGTGGTGTGAGACCACAGCAGGAGGTTTGCTGGGGAGGCTCAGAAAATTGATTAAGAATTCTGATATAAATTTGATTGTGGCATTGGACTGAGGAAGAGACAGCATGAGATCAGAGCACCTGATTAACAGAGAATTTGAAAATTCTAAAGTGGCAAATGCTTTGCCCTTAGGCTAAAAGACCACTAAATATAATTAAAAATGATACACATGTTGTTAGAGAACAATATAATGAAACATGATAGGATATTACTTATAATTAACTAGTTGTGACATGTACACATGGCTAATATACTATCTAAATGGAAATGACTACCTTCAAAATGACCAGTGAATCTGCTCTTTAAATAGCAGCTTCATTTCGCAACTGTGAAGACAGGTCTGATACAATGAATCCTAAGTATCAGCAATCACCAGTTTATGAGTAGATAGATGGCTCTATGTGTCTCATGGGATTCAGAAACATACAAGCTTAGAAGAAAAGTATGTCTCTTCTTTTTGCTTTATCTCCTAGGGTCCCTAAAGAAACTCTGACCCGAATCCAGCCACTATATTGGACTAGAACAGATTTACCTACTGCTTACCTGTTTACTTATTTGCTTATTTATTTATATATTTGTATATTTATTATGAGGATAGGAGTGCAAAATTGGAAGATTTCGCATAAAATAAACATTTCTGACTTCCTCTGAAAATGCGGATGATCTGGGAACATCTGGGATCTCATTCCAGCATAGCAACAATTGGCTGGAATTGAATAGCAGGACCTCTTCAGATGAAATGTGCCATCACAGTACTCTACAGTCCCTAAACTAAGGACTGCTCTACCAACTGAAACAAGGCCAAAACTTACTCATATGTTCAATTTTAAAAAAAGGTAAGGTGAGGCTATGGTTATTGGAGAGGAGGGTGGATGATACAGAGATCCACCTGTCCAGGCTCACCCTACTCATCACATGAAGGGATCTAGGAAAAGTTGAGTCAAAACTTTTTAGTCTGAAATCTTCAGAAGGAGCCAGACTCTATACTACCAGCCAGGGTTGGAGCAGGCAAGTGGGCTCTGGAAACTATGTAATGAAAAAGGCATTCTTTAAAATTTAAAAAAAGAAGACAAAATTATAAATGCAAATTTAGGTGCAATGATTTAGAAGAGGATCATGATAATAAAGTTTCTGAAGTTTAAGGTTCATTAGGTGGATTAACTTCTACTGCTATCAGTATTCTACATATTACTACACCATCATTCATGAGACATCGTGAATACATAGAACATGAATATCTAGAAATAGATACATGGAAGCATTCTTTATTCAGAGCCTAGCTCCTCCAAAGAACTCTGTGGAATGGAAGAAAGTTCATAATGTAATACATGTCTGCACAGCAAGCTTCAGAGATGAGAATCCATTTTTCTATTTGCTGGACTGCAGGGTCATCCAGACAATGATTTGTAATCATGAACAATGAAACAAGTTATTATAAATTCTGATTTATAATCAGAATATGGATTACATGACGAAAAAAATTTACCTCCAAAAGTTTTCATTTGCCAAAGAACTGTATCTTTCACGGAGCTAATGCAGAAATCAATGTACAAGAATGAATTCACAGTACATTAACTCCTTGCAAGTTACTATAAAAACCTTTGAACTATCACCAAGGTGTAAAATTAAATACAACTTCCAGTTTTGATTTATACAGCTCTCTGGTAATGGAGAATTTGTTCCATTGCCAATAATTTTGTTTCCTAACGGATTGTGCTTTATCTAACCCAGAGATTTAGACTTCTGTTGTCTGCAATTGACAGATGTCTTATATATTTAATGTTATACCTTGGATGAAGGAATAAAAGAAGAGATAAAGAAAAGAAGTCAAGACATTTCAATTCATTTATTTAATTTTATTTTCTTAAAAAAATTAAATAGCCAGAAATCTAATTACACTAATAGAAGTATCAAGAGACTGTGGATAATCCTAATTCACACAAAGAGAGGGCTTTTGAAACCAGAAAAAAGCATCAAAAGCAACCAAAATATTTCTCTGAAGAAAAAGCAAAAAGCAACAGAAAAAGAGAATTTGTTAGTTTTCTAGAACTGTTGTACCAAGTTAGCAGAAACGTGGTAGCTTAAAACAAGAAAAAATTATTCTCTCATTGCTCTCTCATAATATATGCTTAATTCATTTTGGTACATTCTAGAAGCCTGACATTAAGGTGTCAGCAGGGCTGTGCTCCCTCTAAAGTTTATAGGAGAAAATCCTTGCCTTTTCCAGTTTCTGGTGGCTCCTGGTGGCCCCTTGCTGCGGCAGCATACTTCTAATTTCTGCCTTCATCTTCTCATGGTTGTTTCCCCTTTGTTTCTCTGTCTCAAATCTTTCTCTTTTCTCTTATAAGGATGCTAATAATTGGTTTTGCAGCCTACCCCAAACCTGGGATGATCTCATCTCAAGTTCCTTAATTACATCTGCAACGACTATTTGCAAATAAGTTCACAGGCACAGGTACTGGGGGATAGAACTTCAACATATCTTTTGCAGGACAAAATTCAACCTACTAGAGAGAGGAGTGAAGATTATAACAAAGAAGGGAATGTAACACATGGACGAGAGTGCAGCCTTAGATACACACCAGCCTGTCCTAGGCTTATATCCCACCTAAACATGAGTTGCCTAAATCCACTAAGCTTCAACATTATCAGCCATCGCAAGGACTACTGCAGGTCAACTCCAGCCTCCACCTGTTTTTGTAAATACAGTTTTGTTGGGACAGAGCCACACCCATTTGTTTCTGCATTGCCTATGGCTGCTTTCAAACTGCAACAAGCAGAGGTGACTAGTGACAGAGACAGTACGGCTGACAAAGTTGAATATATATACTATCTAGACCTTTATAGAAAATGCTATCAAATGGGGTTAATAACACTACCCATTGCATAAGATTATTATGAGAATCAAATGAGAGCATTAAACGGTATTGACCACACAGTGAGCACTCAGTAGTTGAAAATTCACTGTTTCTATTAGAAAGGCATAGTGTCATGGTGGATAACAGCATGGGCTTAGAAATTTAAAGACCTAAATTCAAAATCAACCAGGACACTTACTACTTGTGGTGTTACTTTGTGCCTGTCATTGAACCTCCCCAATCTTCAATATTCTTTTCTGTAAAGTGGAGGTAATTATTACATCTACTTCAAATTGCTCTGTACATAAGATGGTCTGGAGCAAGAGGTTAGCCATTTCTGCTACTCGTATTATTCTCTAACAAAGAAAATATAACATCTTTAGTGTATGAGATGGGAGTGGGAGTTGGGAAGACAGTTTCATTTTGAGAAATTCCATATTTAAGAGGATCAAATGTCTCAAGTCTTCCGCAAAATGATGTTTTCTCCTCAAGGCCAAAACCTCTGTGGCATGCAGAAAAGGGTAGAGTGCTCATGTGAACTTTTATCTATTTCTTGGTCAAACAAACAGAGTAGGTAAAGATTAACTTTGGTATACAGCAATCAATAGTTCCCTGCTAATTAAAGCAGAATTATTGAAACTGTTGAACACATAGCCTGAAGGCTGGCATCGATGGGGATGAAATCGTAAGACCTTAAATAAAAACAGTTACATTGAAATCTTTATCATCCTCCCACCCTCGCCAATCAGGTCCCTCTTCCTGTGTTCCCTCCCTTGCTCCTATAGTAAGGACCAAGCTCTTTGAAATGACTCATAGGGACTTCTCTAATCTGTTGCTTTCATGTCTCTCCTTGCTTTAAAGGTGCATGAAATTCTGTAACTTCACAATGCTCAACAGCTGGTAATAATTTTGTAAAGTGGAGGTATAATTCAGGACATGTTGAAGACAGCTTCCTTTGTTTTGCCTCCTGTTCTTCACAATCATCTTAGCTTTATAGGAATTTGTCTACAATCATCATCCCCTTAGAAATGAACTTGGAGCAGCGAGGGCATGGGCAAGACCATCTCCTTATGCCGACTGTTTAGACAATAACGGTAATGCATGGGGGGAGCGGGAGACAACGTGATTAGTAAGGATTTTCATTTGATAAGATTTCATGAGCTGTCAAATCAGAGCTTGGGCTGCCAAGGCTACAGCTGTGTATATTTGAAGTATAGCTCTGATCCAGGAAAGTGCTGGATTATTTCATCTGGGATTAGAATGTACTTTGCATTCATCTTTCTAGTATCTCAAAAGATGATTTGGGAAAAAAGACAAGATAAAATCTTCAAGTGTTATTCAAGAAAACTGAGATACTGTAGAAACAACTATGGAATTTCAGGGCACAAATATTTGTTTTGCTGCTACTAGAAATAATTAGGTAAAACTAACCTATACCTAGGTGTGTGCAAAATTAAGTGACACAATACACAAGCCACACAGGTAGAAATTTGGCTCTGGCTTTGATTTCACACCTGAGACTCAAAATCTGGGGGCTTGTCAACAGTACAATTCTAAATAGAGATATGAGAAATGGGAAGCAAAAAGAGAAAGGAATTGGGGAAAGAAAACATTCTCACCATTCAACAGCTACCAACTACTAACATTTTGGTATTTTTTGTGTGTGTTATTGTTCTTGTTTTATGGTTTGTTCGTAAATTATATTCATACTATTTTCCTAGCCATCTAGTAATCATACTGTGGCACAAGAGGCTGTTATAAGACTGTTAATAACAGTATCAGTTGAATGGCCAAGAATTGAATGAAGGCTTGCTAATTTATCACTAACGGGAAATAAATGTAAAATGCTAAATAGATGCAAAAGATGGAATACCATGCACTGCTCCCCAAATAAAAACTAATCTACAAACAGCAGCAGGAACAGAGGCAGTTAATACACAGAATAGGGGACGAGCTCTGGAACCAAATTGTGTGTATGACAAAACAGGCTCTGACATTCTTAGCTGTGCATTCTTGTGCAAATTATTTAACCTATCTGTTCCTTGATTTCCTTATCTGTAACAAAAGAATAAAAATAATATCTAACTGATACTATTGACATAAGAATAAATTAGTGAATAAAGAGAACACTTAAAGATATAGCATATTTTAACTGCTCAATAAATGTTAGTTACCATTATGTATCAGAAATAAGATGAATATGTATATCATAAATGTAAATTAAAACACAAGCTAAATAATTATATTTATATGTATATATCAGGAATACATATACATTAATATAAACAGATGCAGAGTGAAGTGGAAGGTTATAAATTACATATGAGGGAAGCTAATAGGATTGGGGATACAGACTGAAAGGGGAAATTATGAAACTGAATTAAAAATAACTAGAGGGTGTGCATGGACTGGAGATGAGAACACGCAGTAACTCAGATTCTCTCAGGGAATTTTAAATGTGAGATGCAGAGAAAGTGGTAGAAGCATGGAAGGAACTGGAAAGTTAGGCTGAATCAGGAGACCCAAAGACATAGAGTCACCTGAACAACCGAATCCTACATACAGTGAGGAGTCATGCAGAAGGCAGAAACAGGAGCCACTGTGCATTTCCTCCTGAGACAGAGGAATTCCTCTTTGCTTCCTTAGCTCCCTGTGTATCCATCCCCGGGCCCCAATACCTGAGACTACTTCAGTGTTTTCTCATTGTTTGAAATTAAAAATAGACTATTAGTATATCAGTTTGATTAGGCACTCAGCAGAGAACATTGACTGTGGACGTGAAAATGTTCTTTAGTTCAATTTGAGGTGTACAAATATAAGGACACAAAATCTATGATAATGACCTTCAAGATAACTTTGTTCATTTTCTCCTGCTCAAAGCCCTGCAGTGGACATTGGGTGGGGCTGGAATGGAGAAAATAGTATCTTTAAGATCTCTGTGCATAGTGATTCATCATTGTACTACTTGGTATTACATCAAGAATCTGAAAAGATTTAAGATATTTTAATTGCTTCCAATATGAAACTATACCAAGAGTGGGTTGTGTGAGTCTGAGGTTTTACTCTGGTAAACAGATGTTATGAAACAACATAAGCAAAGTCCCGGGCAGAGTGCCTAACACATGGCATACCCTTAAAAAGTTTGTATCTTTCCCCAAACCTTCCTCAGGCATGGCTCCAATAACCAAACAAGGATGCCAAAACTTGTCAAGTTAATTAACTGCAACTTAAATGGAATGATATTAGTGGAAAGGAATATAACTAATGGGAAATCTGGGATGTAGCTGCTGGGACATTATAGTCTTAGATATGAGGAGAAGGGGCTAGAGTGAATACAGGTGGTATTAATATATTATTTTCCTAGAAGAAGGCTTTAAAAAAGAAAAAGAAGGATGGACATAAAAAGTAAAGTTGTTTTCAATGTACACAGTACTGAAGATTACAGTAAGATTTTTAGGTGATGAACTATAATGAGCCTCTTGGCAAACAATTAAGTACATCTTAATGGAAGAAAAAAATGTTTGCAGCTGACATAATTATAGGCTTTAAGGCAACCTTGAGGGAAAGGGAGAACAAATGAACAGGTAAAAGTACAAAACTGAGAACAAGACTTGAATCAGGAGTAGAGGAGACGTATGTTATCATAAGGAGAAAGTAACCGTAGAAATTGAACTATCGGCCGGGCGTGGTGGCTCAAGCCTGTAATCCCAGCACTTTGGGAGGCTGAGACGGGTGGATCACAAGGTCAGGAGATCGAGACCATCCTGGCTAACACAGTGAAACCCCGTCTCTACTAAAAATACAAAAAACTAGCCGGGCGAGGTGGCGGGCGCCTGTAGTCCCAGCTGCTCGGGAGTCTGAGGCAGGAGAATGGCATGAAACCGCAAGGCAGAGATTGCAGTGAGCTGAGATCTGGCCACTGCACTCCAGCCTGGGCGACAGAGTGAGACTCCGTCTCAAAAAAAAAAAGTGAACTATCAGTGTAGCCGAAAGTATCTGTAAATCAACACACAAAATATGGAAAACAGACACAGTAAAGCAAAGACACACTGTGGGAAATCTGTTCTGCAGTTACATCCCCACATTGTCATGCCTGAGTGCTGAATAGCATCACTACCTGAAAGGAGCTATGAGCTCACGAAAGACCCATTCTTTTTGGAAGTTGTGTAACTTGGCATCAGTTTCAAGCCATTGAAATATTATCTTGGCTCAGGAGGTCTGGGCCTAACCAGAGCACACAGTGCTATACAGCATTAACACAAACCTATGCTAGTGCCTGATTCTGACAAAAATATATGAACATACTGCTAAAGAGCTTCTGAATATTTCAAGAAAGAAGAAATGGGCATCAGGTGTCCAAATGGGCTCCTTTAGATCAACGCAAAGACAGGCATCTAACCTCTTTTGTGATGGGTTTACTAGACTCGTAGAGAAGAAAGGAGATAGTATATGCAGAAAGAAATTTGACAAAGAGTCTCCTGATACCCTCATAAACAAATGTAAAGAGCTAGAGGGATTTCTGTAGCTACCCAAACAATGTTGATTAATGTATCAGTGCCATTCTGAGAGATGTCTTCCTGCAACAAATGCTGAGGGGGAATGCTTGGTCTTACTTTGTCCAACATTTTGATTAACAACTTGGATAAAGACACAGATGGCATGCTTATCAAATTTTTGGATGATATAAAGCTGAGAGTTATGGCTAATATATGAGATGTCACAGTCAAGATTTAGGGCCCTTAACAAGCTGGAATAATGAGCTGCAACTAAGAATATAAAAAAGAATACAGGTAGAAGCACAGTTCTGCATTACGGTACCCAAAGGGCAACTGAGCATGTATACTCAGAATGAGGGTTACAAAACTTTATATGAGTTCTTAAAAAACAGGCTTCAACAGTTTTTTTAAACTGCATACTGAAAATGCATCAATAGTGATATACCAACAATTGATATATAAGTATTATATCAATACTTATATAAATTAAAGTATACATTTTATTTATTTTAATGTAAATGTCATCTACTGAGCAGTATTTGAAGTGATTTATAAAACACGTACAAAAGCAATATTGAAATGGCCTAAAGAAAGCAGAAAAAATAGGTGGGGTGCGGAGGCTCATGCCTGTAATCCCAGCACTTTCACAGGCCAAGGTGAGTGGATCACTTGAGGTCAGGAGTTAGAGACCAGTTTGGCCAACATGAAGAAACCCGACTCTACAAAAAATACAAAAATTAGCCAGGGATGGCACACACCTGTAATCCCAGCTACTTGGGAAGCTGAGGCAGGAGAATTGCTTGCACCCAGGAGGTGGAGATTGTAGTGAGCCGAGATCACACCACTGCACTCCAGCCTGAGCGACAGAGCAAGACTCCATCTCAAAAAAAAAAAGAAGAAGAAAAATACATTACAATATTGCAAATATTGTATTCCTATTGGTTCAAGAGACATTTTTGAGCATCTTTTCTGTCCAAAAGAGTGTTCTTTGACTATCATACACCTACTCATCCTTCACTTTTTAGATCACATTTTCTTCCCTAGCATGGTCTTCCCTGATTCCCCAACTTAAATAAAGTCCCCCATCTTGTTATTATCTTAGAGCGCCCTGCTCCTTTTTGTACTTAGGGCTATTTGAAATTACATATTCTATGTATATACTTTCTTAATATCTTTCTCAACTACTAGACTGTATAGAGATCACATCTGTCTTGTTTAATACTATATAGTCAAGGCATAGCAGAGGTTTTGGAATCTAGAAGTTATTAAATATGTCCTATGTTAATGAGTAAATGAGCCAAGAACTAGAGGCTAACAATCTAGAAAGGGAGAAAGACAAGCAAAGAGATAAAGTCTAATATAAATACTACTCTACATTAGTGTCTGACTAAATTTCTGTAAGAGTATAGAAACACACTGGTGAAGTTGAGGAAAACGCTTCTTGAAGAAACTGACTTGAGTTAGGGCTTAAAATTGAGTAGAAGTTCACCTTAAAAAGAAAAAGACATCAAACTGAGGAAGGAACACAAGCAAAGAAATGGAGTCATGGAAGGACAGAAGGTGCGTGGGGAACAGTGATAGGAAGTCCATATGGTACACGAAATGTGTGGTTGAAAATGACATTGGGACACTATGTTCCCTTTACTGTCATTTAAGTGGTTAGTGGTCAAATGAAAACATCCTAGGAAAACAGGAGCACAGAAACAAAAGGGGCTAGAGACACTCATATGAGTCAGAAAACAAAAACCCTGGATATTTAGCCTGAAGAATAAAACATTTATAAGTGGAGGAAGCATTATATATTTTTTCAAATTTATGAAATTATCTTATGCCGACAATTTTTATTTTATTTTATTTACTTATTTATTTATATTAATTATTTGATTTATTTTATTTTGAGACGGAGTCTCGCTCTGTGGCCAGGCTGGAGTGCAGTGGCGGGATCTCGGCTCACTACAACCTCCGCCTCTTGAGGAGGAGAATCAAGCGTTTTCCCTGCCTCAGCCTTGCCAGTAGCTGGTACTACAGGCGCACGCTGCCACGCCCGGCTAATTTTTTGGATTTTAGTTGAAATGGGGTTTCACCATGTTGGCCAGGATGGTCTAGGTCTCCTGACCTCGTGATCCACCAGCCTTGGCCTCCCAAAGTGCTGGGATTATAGGCGTGAGCCACCGCGCCCGGCTGCTGACAGTTTTTAAATTTTTTAAAAAATTAAATGAAGTTAATTTGAACGAATGAATGAAAGGAGCTACTTTTAGGCTTTAAACATAAACATCTTTCCAATTTTACGAGTAGTTCAGCTGAATTTCGCAGTGGTAATAAGCTCTTAGTCAGGGAGGAGGTTTAAGCAGATTCTTCCATAACCATCTCAAATAAAAATATTTCTTACAGTTTTTCTGAAGTTATTGCTTCCCATTGTCAACATCATTCTTATCACCTATAAGGTATTCCAAAAGCTCTATCTATTCCAAATATAAAATTACAGAAATTTCTTTCTCCTGACTTAAATATTTCAGTTGTGTTTTCTTCTTACCACTGGAATGAAGACTAAGCTCTAATTTTTTCTATCTTGCCCAAATTCCTATCTACAGGGTCTCAGGCGTCATGACTTACAAACCACAAATTCTCATCAGATATGTTTTATTTAACCTTATAAATTGCGACTTACTTTCCAGTCTTACTCTGGCATAACATTACAAGTCAAGGAAGAAAATCAAAATATTTTATTCCAAAACATGTTTCTCTGCCATATCTTGAAATGGCCCTGCAAAGCCATCTTTTGTGGGGAAAATTTTCATCTATAAAGAATCTCTATTAACATAGCTAGATCTTTTTCTTCCAGACCCTCCCAATCCTAAAGAGATTAACTAAGATCTGAATAGGAAACATTTATCATCTATTGTCTTTAAGGGCAGCCACTGTAAGACTTCAAAAGAACCGTGGTCTCTACAATCTTTTATCTTAACCTGAACATTCCCTTTCTGTCAATCCCAGGTCTTCAGACAAACTGAATGAATTGTCAACCAGAAAATGTTTAAATTCACCTATAGCCTGTAAACCCCTCTCCCCCACTTTGAGTTGTCTCACCTTTCTAGATCAAACCAATGTATTTCTTAAGTGTATTTGATTGATATCTCATGCCTCTCTAAAATGTATAAAACTAAGTAGTGCCCTGACCACCCTGGGCACATGTTTCCAGAATCTCCTGAGGGCTGTGTCATGGGCCATGGTCACTCTTATTTGGCCCAGAATGAATCTTTTCAAATATTTTACAGAGTTTTACTCTTTTTGTTGACACTAGTTATTGTTCTGCTCAGTCCTCCATCCAGAACAGAGTTCTTTGTTTTCCTTTCACCTGCTGGATATTTACCAGTGTTAATGTCATCAGCCATCCCTAGCTCACTTTTCTGCCTTATTCTGGATTCCTCCATGTTTCTGCACCTCTGGTCAGTGTCTTCCCTCCCCATCCCTATGGTTGCTGCCTTGTCCCACACTCTCTAGGACCAATGTCACTCTCCTGGCTGGTTTCTCTACTTTTGATTTTATTCGAATCCAGCCTCAACCTTGAAGTCAGAATTACCTTTCTGAAATAAACATGGAATCCTATCATGTATATGCACACATATATACACATTCACACACATTTATAAAATATTGGTACTAGGAATTTTAATTCATTTGGAGTATTTTCTGGAGAATCACTTATAGTGCTAATGCCTCAACTTTCCAAAGTGGCAATGTTCTTGACAGTTGGGGATCTGAAGAATCACTGGGAGAGAGAAAGGGAAGTTAGGGCCAGGGCCCCTGAGTTTCTTCCACCCTCAGGCAGGAGATCTTACCCATGGGGCAGCCCTTGGGCAATGCCTCTTCTGATGGGTATGCTAGAGAAACATTGTTGGGTAAATGTGTTTTTACTTCACCAGAGTGAAAAGTGAAGAATTACTGGCCTAAAGCTGAGTTTTGCAGACATCTGAAGCTATTTCTCAGAGGACAGTCCATTTCAAAATTTAACATGTGAAATGTCATGTCTCTTTCAGTTCATATAGCTTATATCCTATAAGCATAAGGAGGTTATGCTTAGTTTATGTTGATATGTACTTCAGTAACATTTTAAATTAAAATAATTTTTTTTTTGAGTCAAGGTCTTGCTCTGCCACCCAGGCTAGTAGCCTTGAATTCCTGGGCTCAAGTATTCCTCCCATCTCAGCTTTCCAAGTAGCTAGGACCACAGACATGCACCACCACACCCAGCTAAATTATTTTTAAAATTTTTATGGAGATAGGGTCTCCCTATGTTGCCCAGGTTGGTCTCAAAATCCTGGGCTCAAGAGATCCTCCTACCTAGGCTTCCCAAAGTGCTGTGATTACATGTGTGAGCCACCACACCTGGCCATACTTAAGAAATTTTATCATAAAAATCATTTTGTTAACACTGGAGTTCTGTTAGACATGAATCTCTTTAAAAAACAAGGTGAAACTTTACTCAAATTCAGAAAAAAATAAAACCAACTCAAATAACAAAGCTTCTTTAGCATTACAGTTCCTAAACAGGTTAACGCCAATCCACATTTCTAACCTAGTCTTCTATCACCTACATATACCCTAATCACACAGCACTAGTCAATGTTGCTAAACAACAATGAACTCTCATTCTTCAAAACTCAGATTAAATATTCTTCTCTTCTGAGATGATGTTTATAAAACCTAAAGCCACACCAGAATTTCCCAATGTCTAACGAGAATACTTCATTCAAATTTATCTTTTGGTATGTTTTACATTTAATTAATTTACACGTCTATTCCTATAAGTAATTCTCCAGAAAATCCTCCAAATGAATAAAAATTCCTAGTGCCAATATTTTATAAATGTGTGTGAATGTGTGTATATGTGTGCATATACACACACATAAATAATTCATTTACATACATACACAGATATGTTCATATATATATTTGCATTCAACTCTTCTTTTGAATTGTTATTCTTTGCTAATTAGATCTTAAATTGACTTGATTTTTCACAGCTTACTGAGATATAATTCACATATAATTCGTGAATTTAAAATGTAAAGTACAATGTTTTTCATTATATTCACAGAGTTGTACAACTATTACCACAATTTGACAATACTTTCATCACCCCTAAAAGGGAACCTATATCCATTGGCAGTTTCTCCCCATTCCTCCAGTCCTAAGCAACCGCTAATCAAATTTCTGTCCCTATAAATGTCTTAGTCCATTCCTGCTGCTATAACAAAATACCTTAAAATGGGTAATTTGTAAACAACAGACATTTATTTCTAACAGTTCTGGGGACTGGGAAATCCAAGATCAATGTACTGGCAAACTTGGTGTCTGGTGATGGTCTTTTCTTCATACAGTAACTTCTAGCTTCCTTCTTACACAGAAGAAGGGGGAAAAAGTGACAAGCAGGCTCCCTCAAGCCTGTTTATGAGGGCATTATTCCCATGAAGTAATTCACCTCATGAAGTTGGAGTCCTCATAACTCAATCACTCCTAAAGTTCCCACTCTCATACTATTATATTGGGAATTAAGTTTTAATGTATACATTTTGGAGGGGCATACACATTCAGACCATAGCAGTAAATTAGCCTATTCTGGACATTTCATTTAAATAGAACCACATACTACTTGGTCTTTTGTGACTGGTTTCTTTTCTTTCATATAGCAAGGTCAAGATTCGTCTATGTTGTAGCTGGTATTAGTACATCATTCTTTTAATTACCAAGTAATACTGCTTTATGGAGAAACTATACATTTACCATTTGTTAGCAGATAAAAGTTGGGTTGTTTTCACTCTCTAGCTATAAAGAGTAACACTACTAAACGTTTGTGTACAACTTTTTATGTGGATGTGTGTTTATTTCTTTTGGATATATTGTTCATCTCTGTTGGGTCATATGGTAATTCTATGTTTAACTTAGTGGGGAATTGATGATTGTTCAAAGCAGGTGAATCATTTTGTATTCTCACGAGCAATGTGTGAGAATTCCAAATTCTTCATATCCTCACCAACACCTGTTTTTGTCTTTTTGATTACAGTCATTCTAGTATGAATTAGTATCTCACTGGGCTTTGGTTTGTAGTTCCTTAATGACATGATGTTGAGCATCTATTCATGTGTTTGCTGGCCATTTTTGTATTGTCTTTGAAGAAATGCCTACTTAAATCCTTGGAGCATATATGAAGAATAAAAGGGCAAATACCTTTTATTTGTTGTCTTGTAAGAATTCTTTATATATTCTGCATACAAGTCTCTTACCAGATATATGATGTGCAAATAATTCTCCCATCCTGTATATTGTCTTTATACATTATTTTTTCAGTTTTATTCTGATATAATTGACAAATAAAAATTGTATATAAGTATACAACATTATATTTTGATATATTCACATATACTACAAAATGATTTCCAACAAGCAAAATAACATATATTTCACCTCACATAGTTCCCTGTTTTTGTGTGTGGTAAGAATCCTTACAATTTTCTCTCACAGAGAGTTTCAAGTGTATACTATTATTAACTATGATTGCCATGATGTACATTCAAGTACATTAGTTTTACAGAACTTACTCATCTCATTACTGCAAGTTTGTACCCTTTGATCAGCATTCCCCTAATATCCAGTCCCTGGTAACCACCAATCTACTCTCTGTTTCTATACATTTGACTTTTTTAGATTATACGTATAAGTGAGATCATGTAGTATTTGTCTTTCTATGTCTGGCTTAATGCACTTAGCCTAATATCAAGGTTCATCTATATTGCCACAAATGGCAGGGCTTTCTTTTTTATACTGAATATTTCATTACACACACACACACACACACACACACACACACAGACACAGACACAGACACACAAGCACATACCCCACACACCATAATTTATTTATTGTATCCATTCATCTGTCAATAGACATGTAAGTTGTTTTCTTATCTTGGCTGTTGTGCTTCGCACTACAATGAACACGGGAGTGCAGACATCTCTTGGAGATAGTGATTTGATTTGATTTGATTTGATTTGGAAGGGGGAATTACACCATGAAGTTGGACTGCTGAATCATATATTAGTTCTGTCTTTAATTCGTTAAGGAACTTCCATACTGTTTTCCATAATGGCTAAGCCAATTTATATTCCCACCAGCCTTGTATAAAGAAAGGTTCTATTTTCTTTACATCTCACCAACATTTGTTACTTTTTGACTATTTAAGGTGATATCTTATTGTGGTTTAGATTTGCATTTCTCTATACAAGTGATGTTCAGCAACCTTTCATATCCTTGTTGGCTGTTTGTATGTCTTCCTTGAAAAAAAATGTCTGCTAAGATCCTTTGCCCTTTTTAAAATTGGGCTATTTGTTTTTCACTATTGAATTGTTGTATTTTTAAATATATTTTGGATATTAACCCCTTACTGAATATATGGTATCCAAATATTTTTTCCTATTCTATGGGATGCCTCTTCATTTTGTTGGTAGTTTCATTTGCTGTGCAGAAACTTTTAGTTTATGTGGTCACTTGTTTATTTTTGCTTTTGTTGCTGGTATTTTGGGGGTCATATCCAAAATATCATTGTCAAGACCAATATCATGGACCTCTCCCTTACGTCTTCTTCGAGTAGCTTTATTGTTTCATGTCTTACATGCAAATCTTTAAGCTATTTTGAGTTTATTTTGTGTATGATGTAAGATAATGATTCAATTTTGTGATATCCAGTTTACCCAATCTCATCTATCAAAGGGACTCTCTTTTTCCCATTGTGTATTCTTGTTACCTTTGTCAAAGATAACTAGAGCATATATTTATTTCTGGGCTTTATATTCTGTTCCATTGATTTATGTGTCCCTATTTATGCCTGTACCATACTGCTAATGATGACTATAGCTTTGTCATATAATTTTAACTCAGGAAGTGTGATGCCTCCAGCTTTGTTCTTCTTGTTCAAGATTATTTTACCTATTCAAGGTCTTTTGTGGTTCCATATGAATTGCAGGATTATTTTTTCTATTTTTGTGAAAATTGCCATTGGGATTTTGATAAGGGTTGCATTGAGTCTGTAGATCATTTTGAATAGTATAAACATTTTGACAATATTATTTTGATCTAGGAACAAACAGGATATCTTTCCACTTATTATGTCATTTCAAGTTGTTTCATTGATGTTTTATAGTTTTCAGCTTACAGCTCTTTCACTTCCTTAGTTTCATTCCTAAGTAATTTTATTCTTAAAATGCTATTGTAAATGGGATTGTATTGTTCATCTCTTTATTGGACAGTTTGTTTTTAGTATATAAAAACACCAGATTTTTGTATGTTGATTTTGTTTCCTGAAAATTTACTGAATTCATTTATTAGTTCTATCAGTTCTTTGGTGGAGTATTTAGGGTATACTATATATAAGATCAAGCCATCTGCAAACAGGGTCAATCTTTCTTTCTCTTTCTTTCTGTTTTTGATATCTTTAACTTATTTTCTTGCATCATTGCTCTGGCTAGGATTTCTAGTACTATGTTAAGTAGAAGTGGCAACCTCCCTACATTGAAAGGTTATCCTAAATTGTCCTCATAGGTCAGGTAGTTGTAAGTGTTTTTAAAAGAAGGCGTCAAAAGGTTTGCTGCAGAAGAAGAACCCAATGTGACATTGAAGCCAGATGCTATGCCACCAGATTTAAAGACACAGGAAGAGGCCATGAGCCAAGGAATGTAAGGAACACAACTCTAGAAATGGGAAAAGGCCAGGAAAAGCTTTCTTCCAAAGCCTTTGGAGTGAGCATGGCCCTGACTACACCTTGATTTTGACCTAGTGAAACAGATTTTGAACTTCTTACTTACCTTACCTTCAGAACTATGAGAGAATAACTGCACTGTTTTATGCCACCAAGTTTGTAGTTTTGATAAAACCTCCAGCATGGTGTTGAATAGAAGTTGAGAATAGACATTCTTGGTTTTTCCCTGATCTCAGGAAGATTGAACTATTTTTTCTTTAATCAAGGTAGAGAAAAAGTTACTTTGCAGCCCTTCATAAGATACCCACTTGCTTTTTTTATGAAGAAAAAATGAGTAATAAATATTAATTTATTAATTAAAAACCATTTGTTTAGAAGTTCTGTTTACTTTCTTATTTATGGTAAAATATATTCCATTTTATTCCAAATAGGTACAAAGAAAGTTGTACATGGATTTCATCGTGGGTCCATATTTTATTCCCTGAGAAGGGTCAAAACGCACACTGCCTTCTCAAAAAACGTTTTCCTATCAAATTCATACAGATCAGGCTATAAGGCCCTAGACATGTCTTCTCTCATTTTCCATTTTCAATCACCAGTAAAGAAATCTTGATTCTATACGTGGGCATAATTCTGGATTTAGATATATAGAGTATATTAAACCATTTGACTGGTTGAGATCCTGAAATTTTTGTTTCAGTGTAATTAAAAAAAAATTAAAGTATGGTCTGCCTCAGAGGGAGGAGATATTCCTAAATTTGCAAGCCCCTAACACAGTCTTTTATTAGACTATGAAAATGTTTACAGAGTATGACTTGTTAATCTTTATAAACTGATATATAGGAAAGTGCCTGATGAAAACTAGATGTTCCATTGATATTTGTTAAAAGTATAAATGAATCCATGAGCAAATGAACCACTATTCCCAATGGATCCTTCCAGGTGACTTATTGGACAACATGAGCTCCTCAAACATTTTCAGTAGCTGAATTTTCTCTTCAAATGAGATCTCATCAGTAAGCCCTTGTCTCCAGCAACTGCTAAATAGGTTGGAATTAGAAAATACAACATACTGAATATATGGTAGCAAGGTAAAGCAAATATGTGACCTGGAGACAGACAAGGGGATGCCCAATACCCTGTAAAAAAGAAACAAAACAAAAGTAAAAGAAAATACTAATTCTATATAAGGTTGTTCAAAAAAATACTCAAATCCCATATTTACTTTCTTCATTGTAACATTTTTGCTGACAATATTTTGTTTAATAGTTTTCTAGATTATAATTCAATTCAATATAATTCACATAAAGTCCCCTGTGTAGATATTACACAAGAGGAAAACAAGAAAGTAACACTATGTGAATGCTTCAAACCCTTGAGCAAAGTTTCAAATTATTTATCATATTCTGGTAGGCTGAAAAACATCCCCAAAGATTTCCAGGTTTTATTCCTTGGAATGTGCAAATGCTACCTAATAAGGTAAAAGAGATTTTGCAGATGTGATATTGAGACGGTAAGTGTGTTGTTACAATTTATATTGGTGTTCATCCAGGGTTCCTGGCTTATAACTCCCACAGTCATTAATACAATCTTTTGTCACAATGTTGGGTGTGTTAGGCCTCAGGAAACAGAACCTCTCCAACTTCTCCTATCCTCCCTTTCACCTGCCCCAAGACAGGATTCTAATCTTCTCCAACATTTCTGATTGTGGGTGTTAAGACCCTCCCCAGAGAGGGTCCTGCCCTATATCCTGTGGAAGGAATGCTGACTTCATGAAACTTCCATAAAAAACTCAAGAGGACCAGGTTCAGGGAGCTTCCAGATAGCTGAACACATGGAAATTCCTGGAGGGTGGTGTGCCTAGGGAGCGCATGGAAGTTCTGTCCCTACCCCCATGCTCCTCTTGTCTCTTCTTCTGTATCCTTTAGAATAAGCGAGTAAATGTTGAGTATTTCCCTTAGTTCTGTGAACTACTCCAGCAATTTAATCAAACTCAGAGAGGGAGTCATGGGAACCCCAACTTGAAGGCAGTTGGTCAGAATTTTCAGAGGCCCAGAGCTGCAACTGGTGCCTGGAGGTATGGGAGACAGTTTTGGGGTCTGAGCTGCCAACCTGTGAGACCTGATATTATCTCCAGATAGACAGTATTAGAATTGAATTGGAGGGCAACCAACTGGTATCTGCTGCTGGATGTGTGGGGGAAAAACTTCCATAGACTTGGTCACAGAAGTATTTTTCTGTGTTGATGATTGGTGTTGTGGTGGTCTGTGGGCAGAGGAAAAACACAGTCAGGGTGTTTTTCCCTACATCGAAAGGTTATCCTAAATTGTCCTCATAGGTCAGGTAGTTGTAAGTGTTTTTAAAAGAAGGCGTCAAAAGGTTTGCTGCAGAAGAAGAACCCAATGTGACACTGAAGCCAGATGCTATGCCACCGGATTTAAAGACACAGGAAGAGGCCATGAGCCAAGGAAGGTAAGAAATGCAACTCTAGAAACAGGAAAAGTCCAGGAAAAGCTTTCTTCCAAAGCCTTTGGAGTGAGCATGGCCCTGACTACACCTTGATTTTGACCTAGTGAAACAGATTTTGAACTTCTTACTTACCTTCAGAACTATGAGAGAATAACTGCACTGTTTTATGCCACCAAGTTTGTAGTTTTGATAAAGTAGTCATAGGGAACGAATTCACATATGTAAATTAAAATTAGTTATTCATAAGCATAATTTACAATCTGTGTTTTGTGAGCCATTATTCAGTACGTGTGATGTGCTGACACTTCGCCAGCTGTTTGTGATGATAGAGTGATGAAGTGTTCATGGTCCCTCTCTCAGGGGGCACACAGCCCTCTGTGGCAGCATGGATTAGCAGTAAGATAGGTAAAATAGGAGAAGTATAGGAACAAGAACATATATCTTGCTAACAAACATTAAGCAGGCAAGCTCTGCTCCTAGTGGGTTCTAGGGTTTGGGGAGTGGGGAAAGGGCTGCCGGGCAAGACTGCCTGTGGTTTTTCAAAAAGGGTGACATTTCTAATACAAGTTCAGAAAGGTTATTAGGAGTCAACTAGAGAATTAAGTTGCAAATTAAATTAAATTAAATTAAAGTCACAGCCGGAGGAAGGTAGATAGGTACAGAAGGCAAAATAACCCTGCCAATAAATTGTGTATATTGAGATATTCTAGAACCCAGGACTGCTGGAGTTCAGAGTGGGGTGGATGAAAGATGAGGCTTCAGGGATTAAACAAGGTTAAAATCGAAACCACAGTAGATATCATCTCACTCCAGTAAAAATGGCTTTTATCAAAAAGGGAATAGCAGATGCTGCTGAGGATATGGAGAAAGGGGAACCCTCGTACACTGTTAGTGGGAATGTAAATTAGTATAATCATTATGAATAACAGTATGGAGGTCCCTTAAAACACTAAAAATAGAACTACCATATTATCCAGCAATTCCAGTACTGAGTATACATCCAAGAGATATAAGGTCAATATAGCAAAGGGGTGTCTATACTCCCACTATTTTCAATAGCCAAAATATGGAATCAACCTAAGTGTTCATCAGTGGATGAATGTATAAAGCAAATGATAATGACAGGAGGCAGACAAATCCTAAACAGACAGGGACAGGTCCCCAGTGAAATCTGACCTTGAAGCTGAAGACAGTCCTGGGTAAATCCTTGGACCAGACTGAGAACCTCTCTGCCTGTTTGCTATGCTTTCGTCTGATTGATCCCCACCCTTCACCTATTTTACATATACCTACCCTTTCCTAATTGGTTTTCTACACTTTTGTGCCCACCTTTGAGTGGTGCCTTTGTTTTAGCCTCTTTTTGCATACTCAAACCAATCAGTACACACTCCCCATTCTGAGCACATAAAAGCCCAGGACCCAGTCACACTGAGGGAGAGATGACCTGACTTCAGGTAGGGGGCACCTTTGTATCCCATCTCTGTAGAGAGCTATTTCATCACTCAATAACATTATTCTCTGTCCTTTTCACTCTTCGATTGTCAGTGTATCCTCATTCTTCTTTGATGTACAGGACAAGAACTCAGGACCTACCAAAAGTGGGGCTGAGAGCTCAGTTGCAGTGGCTGCCGGATAAGCAACACACTACAAGCCAGGCACAGCCTGGCAGGCTGGGTAGATGGTGTATCTCCTGCAGCAAAGCTGAAAAAAGGGGCCAAGAAATATCTTGTGTCAAAAATGTGGCATAGCTGGGCATGGTGGTTCATGCCTATAATCCCAGCACTTTGGGAGGCCAACACAGGTGGATCACCTGAGGTCAGGAGTTCAAGACCAGCCTGGGCAACACGGTGAAACCCCATCTCTAGTAAAAATACAAAAATTCGCTGGGTGTGGTGGCAGGTGCTTCTAATCCCAGCTACTCGGAAGGCTGAGTCATGAGAATCACTTGAACCCAGGAGACAGTGGTTGCAGTGAGCCCAGATTGTACTACTGCACTCTAGCCTGGGTGACAGAGCTAGACTCCATCTTAAAAAAAAAAGTGAAATATATACACAATGGAATATTATTCAGCCATTACACAGAATGAAGTCCTGTCATTTGCAGCAACATTGATTGAACTGGAGGTCATTATGTTGAGTGAAATTAGCCAAGCATAGAAGGACAAATATCACATGTCCTCACTTATATGTGGGAGCTACAATAGGAGATGTCATAAAAATAGAGAGTAGATTGGTGATTAACAGAGAGTGGAAAAAATAAGAGGGATGAAGAGAGGTCGATTAACTGGTCCACATATATACTTAGGAAAAAATAAGATCTGGTTTTCAATAGATCAGTAGAGTAACTCTAGTTAACATTAATCTATTGTGCATTTCAAAATATCTAGAAGAGGAATCTGAATGTTTCTAGCATAAAGAAAAGATATTTAAGGTGATGAATATTCTACTTAACCTGATATGATTATATGAATGTTTCAAATTATCAATTGTATGCAGAAAATATGTAAATCTTGTATACTGATTTTAAAAAAAAGGAGGGGAAAATCATGAAGGGTGTGTATCCCATTCTAAGAGGCCTGGGCAATGGGTTGCCATTTGAGGGTTTAAAATCTATGGGAGTGATCATCAGATTTGCCTTTAGGAAAGATCCTTCTCCTTGTAAAGGGAGAAAGGCTGGCAGGAAGAAGGACTGAGTGAGGACAGTGGATGGGTCACCACTGCAGTGAATCAACAAGAAACGTAAGGCAGCCTGAACTAAGGCAGAGCAATGGGGCTGGAGAAAAATGGACAGAAGAGAGAAACAGCTCCAATGCAGCAATATTATATGAAGTTTATATCTATGGTCATGTTAAAACAAAAATAGCAAAAGAGGCAAAATCACAACATGAAAACATAGAAGCATATTCTTTATCTTGTCAATGCAAATGTCCTTGGCCCAAACACTATTATTCTTCCCCAAGTGGTGAATTGAAGAGCCTTTCAATGTCTTAGTAAATAAACATAAAGGTGTAAAGGATCTAAGCAATGAGTCATTTGGCAAGAATTTCAGATGACTAGAAAGTTTCTATTTATTTCTGGGAGAGAGGGTATAATATAATTATTCAGTCCCTTCCATGGACTGGACTTATGAAGACTGCTCATAATAGATTAATATGTGTGTCCTGTCTTTGATATCCACAAATCTTTGACAGGACACTTCATATATAAAATGCTCCTTAGGCCAGCTGCAGTGGCTCATGCCTGTAATTCCAGCAGTTTCAGAGGCCTTGGTGGGCAACATAGGGAGATCTCACCTCTACATAAAAATAAATAAATAAATAGAAAATTAGCCAGTAGTCCTAGATACTCAGGAGGCTGAGGCAGGAGGATCACTTGAGCCCAGGACTCTGAAGTTACAGTGAACTATAATCATGCTACTGTAATCTAGCCTGGGCTACAGAGGAAACTTTGTCTAAAATAAAACAAAATAAAAATAAAAACAAAATAAAATAAAACAAAATAAAATAGTTAATTTTGAACCTAGACTTGGAATCAGAAAAAAAGCTATCTTAATCACCTTGATTAATAAAGATATAATTTTCAGTCCCAAGCATGTTCTCCCAGCTCAGCCAAAATAAACTTGTTCATATAGAGTTGTAAGAGTAATATTTCAATATGCAAAATTCAACACATACACAGAAAATCTAAACTTTCTACATGTATTAATATTAAATTCACTTTTCCAGTGATTGAAAACATGTAAATATTTATTCCTTAAATCCAAAAAGAGATTATTTATGATGATTATTATTTTGCTTTGTCTTCTATCTATGCCTACTTATGTATTACAGTAAATTAATGAAATTATAATTGTTAAATTGCAAATGCTAAATTACATCTGGATGATATATTAATGAAAATCATTAATTGCCTATCAAATCAATTATAATTCATCTAGAATCAGATAGAAAACAGATTACACTTTCATTTCATAATTTGATGAATGAAAGCTTATTCACATTTTTGTCATTGGATCACTTGAAAAATCGTTTCTTCTGCATTCTTCCATTGTTTCAAAAACATTGCTTATCCACTAGTAGCAATGCAGTTTCATTACCTCTATTCCCAAATTATACATCGAGGGCAAAATAGAACAAGGTTTTCTGTGCTCTTTGTGTGTTACACAGGTGGCTTCTCTATGGATCTGCTTTTGTTATACACAGCTGTTCTACCCAAAGGGCTGTTAAAACATGTGCATACACTGCACACGCACTTCAGAACTTGTATATGGGCATATGTGTGTTGACTCTTGTCTAAACTAGCCTTTCCATTCATTCAGCCAACAGATACTGAGAGCCTGCGTGGGGCCAGAGCCTGGGATAGGTATGGGGGATGGAGAAGTGAACATGATTCAGTCATGAATTTCAATGAACTCTCAAATTAGGAAGAAAAAGAGAGACCTACATGGGTTTTTAAAAGTTAAATGTAGTCCTAAAAAGAAACACAAGAGTGGAAGAAGGGGAAATACTTCCTGCAATGGGTAGCACCTGATCTTAACCCAGAGAATGAAGAGTCCCATGAGAGGAGGAAAAAGGGCATGCCAGGTGAAGTACATCCTCATGGAAGTCCTTGAGGGTCCAGTTGAGGAGCTGCTATATAAAGAAGAGACCAGGAAGGACGGCAAGCAGGCCGATGGCTTGGACACATTTTCGTGTCAGTGTGATGGCTGATGGCTGCTGGCATGACAGATAGCAGGTGGATAAGTCAAGACAGAATAGCATAACATCAATATGTGCAGAGGATAGCAAAAGGAAAAGAAAAGACGAGACATATTTTGGAGACAAAATTACCAGAACCCGATGATTCAGTCATGTTTTCAAAAATATATTTTGAAAGTCTATGAAATTTCTGACACGTAGGTGCTGTGGATACAGCAGTTGAAAATAAATAAAAGACATTTAAAAATGTTTCCACTCTTCTGGAACTTTACAATATACTGGAGGGAGAGACAATAAGCACTCATTTCTAAAAAGTAAATATATAATGTGTCAGTTGGTGATTAAGTGCTATGAAAAAACATAAAGACTGGCAAGGGAAACAGGAACTGATGAGGTAGATCAATTATTAGAGGAATCGGAAAGACTTGATATAAGGGGATATTCAGCAGAGACCTGAATGAAGGGATAGATGAAGGCAGGGCCAGGGAGAGATAAAATTCAGTGTATTGGCATTCTGAAGTACTTTTTTGTCCTGTTCTTTGATGGGGGGAAAAAGAAAACACTGATATAAGAAACACGGTTGGAAGTGGCTCACCTCAAGGATCTTAATTTTGTCATGGGATATTTTGTTGCCCAATTTAGGTAGTCCCATCACCGGACCTGTTGTCATACAGATGGAGATGACGCCATGAACTTTTGCATCAGGCAGTGATGGAACTCATTAAGACCCAATAGGGGTTGACAGAACATAGAGACAAACTCCATTTTAAAGATTTTTAAAAAATAAATTGCAATTTAATATTTCTCCTCACCATGATATTCCCAAAGCCAAGCAGACTCGGCTGTGATTATCTGTGGTTTGAGTTATCCATGGAATCCATTAGTACAGATAACTCAGAATTTATGCAGTTGTGTGCATAACTCAGAGTTATGCAGTATTGGATACAGTTACGTGTATCCAATAGGGGCCATATGGAACATATTATGCTTGATGAAGAATAATTATCCTCATGAGAAGTTTCCCTGATGTCATTGTGGGGCATCCTGCTCATGTCTAAAATGCAAATAGAAGACAAAGTCCAAATAAAGATTTAAAAGGGGGAAGCACTTACCATTCTTATTGGGAGATCCAGATTTAGGTCATTACCCTGTGCCTCAGTTTGCCCATGATAAAAATGAAATTTTTTTTTTTTTTTGAGACAGGGTCTCTCTCTGTTTCCCAGGCTAGAGTACAGTGGCACAATCTCGGCTCACTGCAACCTCCCCCTCCAGGGTTCAAGTGATTCTCCCACCTCAGCCTCCCATGTAGCTGGAATTACAGGCATGTGCCACCACACCTGGCTAATTTTTGTACTTTTAGTAGAGATGGGGTTTTGCCATGTTGGCCAGGCTGATCTTGAACTCCTGGCCTCAAGTGATCCATCTACCTTGGCCTCTCAAAGTGCTGCAATTACAGGTGTAAGCCACTGCACCTAACCTATGATGTAATTCTTAATAGTGATCTAATTCATATACATATATATGTATAGTTAGAGGCAGGGTCTCATTCTTTCACACAGGCTGGACTGCAGTGGCACAATCTCACTGAATGCTTGAGCTTCCACAAACTCACTGAAGCTTTGACCTTCCACAGACTCAAGTGATCCTGCCACCTTAGTCTCCCAAATAGTTGGAATCACAGATGCATGCCACCAGGCCTGGCTAATTTTTTATTTTTTCTACAGGGAAGGCCTCCCTATGTTGACCAGGCTTGTCTCAAACTCTTAGGCTCAAGCAATCCTCCTGCCTATGCCTCCCAAAGTACTGGGATTACAGGCATGAGCCACAGTGTCCTACTCCAATTCATGGAGATATATATATATATATATATATATGTGTGTGTGTATATATATATACTTTTTAAAACTATGCCTTTATTAGTAACCATTAAAATATTTTTTCCTTTGATAGACAAGTATATGTCATATCTCTAGAGGTGACACAATGAGGTATTTTCACTTGCTATTTAAAAAAAAAAACTGTTTTTGAAAATATATACTGTGAAAGTAGATTAATACAAGTATCATCGAAGTTATAAGGCTACAGTAAATTTTGAATAAAGCATGATTTTCATTTGGTGAAAGTCTCTTAGGTTCCCTAATAGCTTTTGCTATGGCATTGCAAATTGTTTGAATTACAAATGTCTCCTCTTGTTTCAAGATGTTTTCATTTCTAATCTGAAATGATTATTTTCTAAATTAAAAAACTCTCCATAAATTCATACAAAATTAGGGATGAATGATAGATAACATATAGAAAAGATGACTTCTGTTTGGAATAATCTTGCCAATTCTATCTCTAAATTACATCTTAAAATTACTTCTGTATTTCTTTATTGCCACCACCCTAGTCTAACCTACCATCATGTCTCTCCTTGATTAACTACAGGAGTTTCCCAGCAGCTTCCTTACCCCCTTTAAGTCAGTCTGTAGACAGTAGTCAAAAGTGATCTTTAAAATCTCTAAATTGGATAACATTACCCACCCTACTTACAAGCTGATGACTGCAGTTAAATTATATCCATATTCCTTGGCTTGTCTCACAAGATTCCACATACTTCTTCAACTTCACTTCACACAGCTCTCTCCTCACTCTCTACGCTCAAACCACAGGGTTTTCTTTTATGTCTAAAACATCTTTCCTAGCTTTTATCTTCTGGACATCCCACTAACTAAAACAACCTTGTTATGTGCTTTGTGCATCTGTCTCCTTCTTACCCTTCACATCTTAGATTTATGTCACTTCAGTGAAGGCTTCCCTAAAGTCTATCAAAAAATTCTCTATTCAGCATCCTCAGAGCTAATCAAAACTTGAAATTCTTTTCATGTATTTGTTTATTTATATCCCCTACTAGACAGTAAACTCCACAAGTTTCTGACTTCCCCTTAACTGTACACTCAAGTCATAGATGTCCAGGTACATAGCAGATGGTCAATAAAAACGTTTTGTTCAAATGAATGAATAAACCAATGTGCACATACAAGCTGAAAAGAAAGATTAGAGTCACCCTAAAATGGGTCCATTACTTTCTTGTGATGTATTTAATGTTTCTGAAAGTCAAATCACTTAAGAAATTAATGTAGACTAATCTAGGAAGCCTATATAAAGCAATGAGAGTATTAATTTAAAAGTCATTAAATCTCATTGTATATCGGCTCACTTCTTGCAATTTGTTTAATTCTACAAATTACCACGGGCCTATTCCTGGCAATATACTACTCACCAGATACTACCTCCGCTTTCTCCTCAATTGCACATATCACTCGAGATGTAAACTACGGCTGAACTATTCGCTATCTCCACACTAACAGTGCCTCTATGTTCTTCATCTGCCTCTTCCTGCATGTGGGCCGAGGTTTGTATTACGGCTCATTCCTTCTTCTAGAAACCTGAAACATTGGCATTGCACTCCTACTTATAACCATAGCAACAGCTTTCATAGGCTACATGCCCCCATGAGGCCAAATATCATTCTGAGGTGCCACAGTAATTACAAATTTATTATCAGCAATTCCATATATTGGAACTAACCTCGTTCAATGAGTCTGAGGCGGATACTCTATTGACAATCCAACCCTCACACGATTCTTCACCCTTCACTTCACCCTACCTTTTATTATCGCAACCCTCACAGCTCTACACCTATTATTCCTACACGAAACAGGATCAAATAACCCCTGCGGAATCTCCTCCCACTCTGACAAAATCACCTTTCACCCCTACTACACAGTCAAAGATATTTTAGGCCTAGCCCTTCTCATTCTCATTCTAATAACACTAGTACTATTCTCACCTGATCTTATAAGTGACCCAGATAATTACACTCCAGCCAACCCACTAAGCACTCCCCCACACATCAAGCCAGAATGATATTTCCTATTCGCATACGCAATCCTACGATCTGTCCCTAACAAATTAGGAGGGGTATTAGCACTCCTCTTAATCTATCCTCGTCCTAACAATCATACCTATACTCCACAAATCCAAACAACAAAACATAGCATTCCGCCCACTTAGCCAATTCCTATTATGAACCCTAATCACAATCCTACTAACCCTTACCTGAATCGGAAGCCAACCAGTAAGCCAACCCTTCATTATTATCGGACAAACAGCATCCATTATATATTTCACCACAATTCTAATCTTAATACCACTGGCCTCCCTAATCGAAAACAACCTACACAAATGAATTTGCCCTTGTAGTACAAATCAATACACCAGTCTTGTAAACCGGAAATGGAAACCTCTCCCTAGGGCAACTCAGAAAGAAAGCACTTACCTTCACCCCCACACCCAAAACTGGCATTCTAATTTAAACTACTTTCTGTATTCTATTGGTGTGCAACCTTTAAAGAGTAACTTAAGTACTAATCTATTTTAACATGCCCCTATGTAATTCGTGCATTACTGCTAGACAACATGAATATTATATAGTACTATAAATGTTTAACTGTACATAGCACATAGCACATACTCTTTTTTCTTTTCTTTTTTTTTTTATTATACTTTAAGTTCTAGGGTACATGTGCATAACGTGCAGGTTTGTTACATATGTATACTTGTGCCATGTTGGTGTGCTGCACCCATCAACTCATCAGCACCCATCAATTCATCATTTATTTCATGTATAACTCCCCAATGCAATCCATCTCCCTCCCCCCTCCCCATGATAGGCCCCAGTGTGTGATGTTCCCCTTCCCGAGTCCAAGTGATCTCATTGTTCAGTTCCCACCTATGAGTGAGAACATGCGGTGTTTGGTTTTCTCTTCTTGTGATAGTTTGCTAAGAATGATGGTTTCCAGCTGCATCCATGACCCTACAAAGGACGCAAACTCATCCTTTTATATGGCTGCATAGTATTCCATGGTGTATATGTGCCACATTTTCTTCATCCAGTCTGTCACAGATGGACATTTGGGTTGATTCCAAGTCTTTGCTATTGTGAATAGTGCTGCAATAAACATACGTGTGCATGTGTCTTTGTAGTAGAATAATTTATAATCCTTTGGGTATATTCCCAGTTGTGGGATGGCTGGGTCATATGGTACATCTAGTTCTATATCCTTGAGGAATTGCCATACTGTTTTCCATAATGGTTGAACTAGTTTGCAATCCCACCAACAGTGTAAAAGTGTTCCTATTTCTCCACATCCTCTCCAACACCTGTTGTTTCCTGAGTTTTTAATGATTGCTATTCTAACTGGTGTGAGATGGTATCTCATTGTGGTTTTGATTTGCATTTCTCTGATGGCGAGTGATGATGAGCATTTTTTCATGTGCCTGTTGGCTGTATGAATGTCTTCTTTTGAGAAATGTCTGTTCATATCCTTTCCCCACTTTTGGATGGGGTTGTTTGTTTTTTTCTTGTATATTTGTTTG
>NC_045444.1:21307429-21383705 GCF_002776525.5 Piliocolobus tephrosceles | reverse complement strand
TCTTTTGGTTTCTCTTCTCACTTCATTTCATTCATTTGATCCTCAATTGCTGATACTCTTTCTTCCAGTTGATCGAGTCGGTTACTGAAGCTTGTGCATTTGTCACGTATTTCTTGTGTCATGGTTTTCATCTCTGTCATTTCATTTATGACCTTCTCTGCATTAATTAGTCTAGCTGTCAATTCTTCCACTCTTTTTTCAAGATTTTTAGTTTCTTTGCGCTGGGTACGTAATTCCTCCTTTAGCTCTGAGAAGTTTGATGGACTGAAGCCTTCTTCCTCATTTTGTCAAAATCATTCTCTGACCAGCTTTGATCCGTTGCTGGCAATGAGCTGCGCTCCTTTGCAGGGGGAGATACGCTCTTATTTTTTGAATTTCCAGCTTTTCTGCCCTGCTTCTTCCCCATCTTTGTGGTTTTATCTGCCTCTGGTCTTTGATGATGGTGACGTACTGATGGGGTTTTGGTATAGGTGTTCTTCCTGTTTGATAGTTTTCCTTCTAATAGTCAGGACCTTCAGCTGTCGGTCTGTTGGAGATTGCTTGAGGTCCACTCCAGACCCTGTTTGCCTGGGTATCAGCAGCAGAGGTTGCAGAAGATAGAATATTGCTGAACAGTGAGTGTACCTGTCTGATTCTTACTTTGGAAGCTTCCTCTCAGGGGTGTACTCCACCCTGTGAGGTGTGGGGTGTCAGACTGCCCCTAGTGGGGGATGTCTCCCAGTTAGGCTACTCAGGGGTCAGGGACCCACTTGAGCAGGCAGTCTGTCACTTCTCAGATCTCAACCTCCGTGTTGGGAGATCCACTGCTCTCTTCAAAGCTGTCAGACAGACTCGTTCACGTCTGCACAGGCCTCTGCTGCTTCCCCTGTTATTTTTTAGCTGTGCCCTGTCCCCAGAGGCAGAGTCTACAGAGACAGGCAGGTTTCCTTGAGCTGCTGTGAGTTCCACCCAGTTCGAGCTTCCCAGCAGCTTTGCTTACCTACTTAAGCCTCGGCAATGGCGGGCGCCCCTCCCCCAGCCTCGCTGCTGCCTTGCCGTTAGATCTCCGCAGACTGCTGTGTTGGCAAGGAGGGAGGCTCCGTGGGCATGGGACCCTCCCGGCCAGGTGTGGGGTAAATTCTCCTGGTGTGCCCTTTTGCTTACAGTGCAGTATTGGGGTGGGAGTTACCCGATTTTCCAGGTGTTGTGTGTCTCAGTTCCCCTGGCTAGGAAAAGGGATTCCCTTCCCCCTTGCGCTTCCCAGGTGAGGCAATGCCTCGCCCCGCTTCAGCTCTCGCTGGTCGGGCTGCAGCAGCTGACCAGCACCGATTGTCCAGCACTCCCTAGTGAGATGACCCCAGTACCTCAGTTGAAAATGCAGAAATCACCAGTCTTCTGTGTCGCTCGCGCTGGGAGTTGGAGACTGGAGCTCTTCCTATTCGGCCATCTTAGCACATACTCTTATATATTTACTAATCATCCTCCAAAACATGCTTACAAGCAAGAACCCTAATAGATCCATCAACTATAGTACATAACCCCAAGATCCAAAGACCCAGTATGACCCCTAGAATATCAACTGACCAACATGTCATTTATTGTACATAGCACATCACATCCTTTACCGGACATGGCACATTTCAGTCAAATACTTTCTCGTCACTACGGATACCCCCCTCAGTTAGGTGTCCCTTGTTCACCATCCTCCGTGAAATCAATATCCCGCAGAAGAGTGCTACTCTCCTCCCTCTGGGCCCATAACTCATGGGGGTAGCTATAGTGAACTGTATGCAGCATCTGGTTCTTACCTCAGGGCCATAGAACTAAGATCGCCCACACGTTCCCCTTAAATAAGACATCTTGATGGATCACGGGTCTATCACCCTATTAACCAGTCACAGGAGCTCTCCATGCATTTGGTATCTTTTATCTCTGGTCTGCATGCGACCCCATTGCAGAAAGCCGGTCCCACCACATTACATGCTGCAGCACCTGTCTTTGATTCCTAGTCCATACCATTATTAATTGCACCTATGTTCAATATCCTAGTCCCGCATAAGTACCACAAGGTGTTATTTAATTCATGCTTGTAAGACATATTAACGACTAACTACACAACACGCCCCCATTACACTACCAAAATCACAATAAATTTTATGCCAAACCCCCCTCCCCCATCTCCGGCCTTCACCCCATAAATTCACTTTTGCCAAAAGCCTTAAGTCCACCTGGCCAGAGCTTGCATTTTCATCTTTTAGCTTGCACAACTTCAACTGCCATTCCCTCAACTAATAAAAATTTACTTCACCCTACCACTCTTGACCCCATTCTCTCTCTCTTTTCCCAAATAATTACACAATACCAAACCCACACCCTTACCACCACAACCCCAAAGACAGCATTTCATAATTATCTGTCTTTCCGTTTATGTAGCTTAATATACCCAAAGCAAGACACTGAAAATGCCTAGATGGGTCTGCACACCCCATGAACAAACAGGTTTGATCCTGGCCTTTCTATTAACTCTTAGCAAGATTACACATGCAAGCATCCCCACTCCGGTGAAGACACCCTATAAGTCATCATGACTAAGAGGAGTAAGTATCAAGCACGCACAACGCAGCTCAAAACACTTTGCTCAGCCACACCCCCATGGGAAACAGCAGTGACAAATCTTTAGCAATAAACGAAAGTTGAACTAAGCTATGCTATATTCAAGGTTGGTTAATTTCGTGCCAGCCACTGCGGCCATACGATTAACCCAAGCTAATAGACACCGGCGTAAAGAGTGTTTTAGATCTAATACAATAAAGCTAAACTCCATCTAAATTGTAAAACCTTAGCTGATGTAAAATAAACTACGAAAGTGGCTTTAAAACTTCTGAACACACAATAGCTAAGACTCAAACTGGGATTAGATACCCCACTATGCTTAGCCTTAAACTTCAATAGTTAGAATAGCAAAACTACTCGCCAGAACACTACAAGCAACAGCTTAAAACTCAAAGGACTTGGCGGTGCTTCACATCCCCCTAGAGGAGCCTGTTCTATAATCGATAAATCCTGATCCACCTCACCATCTCTCGCTCAGCCTGTATACCGCCATCCTCAGCAAACCCTAACAAAGGTCACAAAGTAAGCGCAAACGCCCACACAAAAACGTTAGGTCAAGGTGTAGCTTATGAGATGGGAAAAAAATGGGCTACATTTTCTACCCCAGAAAACCCTACCATAGCTTTTATGAAACCTAAAAGTCCAAGGAGGATTTAGTAGTAAATTAAGAATAGAGTGCTTAATTGAATTAGGCCATGAAGCACGCCCACACTGCCCGTCGCTGTCCTCAAATATATTTAAGGACTAACTTAACTAACACCCCAACATTTATACAGAGGAGATAAGTCGTAACACGGTAAGTGTACTGGAAGGTGCACTTGGATAAACCAAGGCATAGCTCAACACAAAGCATCCGGCTTACACCCAGAAGATACCAGTATCACTTGATTGCCTTGAGCTAACACTAGCCCAAAAAAATCTAATCAATACTACTACCAAATTATTATATACTAAACCATTTACACACACAAAAGTATAGGCGATAGAAATTTTACCTCGGCGCGGCCGGGCGCAGTGGCTCAAGCCTGTAATCCCAGCACTTTGGGAGGCCGAGACAGGTGGATCACGAGGTCAGGAGATCCAGACCATCCTGGCTAATACGGTGAAACCCCGTCTCTAATAAAAAATACAAAAAACTAGCCAGGCGAGGTGGTGGGCGCCTGTAGTCCCAGCTACTCCGGAGGCTGAGGCAGGAGAATGGCGGGAACCCGGGAAGTGGAGCTTGCAGTGAGCTGAGATCCGGCCACTGCACTCCAGCCTGGGCGACAGAGCAAGACTCCATCTCAAAAAAAAAAAAAAAAAAAAAAAAAAAAAAAAAAAAAAAAAAAAAAAAGAAATTTTACCTCGGCGCTATAGACATAGTACCACAAAGGAAAGATGAAAAAAGATTAACCAAGCACAAAATAGCAAGGACTCACCCCTATACCTTCTGCATAATGAATTAACTAGAGACCATTTCACAAAGAGAACTAAAGCCAAATTCCCCGAAACCAGACGAGCTACCCAAAAACAGCTAAAGGAGCACACCCGTCTATGTAGCAAAATAGTGGGAAGATTTGTGGGTAGAGGTGACAAGCCTACTGAGCCTGGTGATAGCTGGTTATCCAAGATAGAATCTTAGTTCAACCTTAAGTTTACCCGCAGAACCACACAATCCTCCTGTAAACTTAATTGTTAGTCTAAAGAGGGACAGCTCTTTAGACACTAGGAAAAAACCTTATATAGAGAGTAAAAAACTTAACTTCCATAGTTGGCCCAAAAGCAGCCATCAATTAAGAAAGCGTTCAAGCTCAACATTAATTACTTAAAAAATCCCAAGCATCTCACTGAACTCCCCACATCACATTGGATTAATCTATTACACAATAGAAGCAATAATGCTAGTATGAGTAACATGAACATCTTCTCTACCGCATAAGCCTAAATCAGACCGAAAAACTTCACCGATGCTTAACAGCCTAATATTAATAAATACAAACAAGCCAGTATTACTTATACTGTTACTCCAACACAGGCATGCCTTTAAGGAAAGGTTAAAAAAAGTAAAAGGAACTCAGCAAGCCTAACCCCACCTGTTTACCAAAAATATCACCTCTAGCATTACCAGTATTAGAGGCACTGCCTGCCCAGTGACACATGTTTAACGGCCGCAGTACCCTGACCATGCAAAGGTAGCATAATCACTTGTTCTTTAAATAGGGACTTGTATGAATGGCAACATGAGGGTTCAACTGTCTCTTACTTTCAACCAGTGAAATTGACCTGCCCGTGAAGAGGTGGACATAAAATAATAAGACAAGAAGACCCTATGGAGCTTTCATTTATTAATGCAACCAAAACCCACATAAATCTACGGACCCAAACTACTACGCCTGCATTAAAAATTTTGGTTGGGGTGACCTCGGAGCATAATTAAACCTCCGAATAATCTATGCCAAGACTAGATAAGTCAAAGCACAATGCCCATAATTGATCCATAATTGATATGGGCATATCTTAAATAAAGATAGCTAGTATGCTGGCAATAAAGAAGATCTATCATTTATTTAGTTTGTACACTACAATTGAATTTGAGTTTCTGGTATTACTGAGAACATTTATTAGTACACAAAACCTTGATGACTAAGACCAACATCTACCCATTTATTTCTAGACTTGTTTATTCTTTTTAAAAAAACTAGTAAAAAAAAAAAAAAAAAAAACAAAGAAAAACAGAGCAGGAAATTCATAAGCTCCATTGTAATGATTGCTTTCAGCCTGTTTCACCAACTTTCACCCCAGCTATATTTAACCTCCACTCCTTTTTCCATACACCCAGATCTTTCAACTTCTCCCAATTAAGGTTCAAAAACAGTATTTTCCTGGATTAACATCTCACAAAACTCTCTGAGATTGTCTCTGTTTTTTTTTTTTCCTATAGTTTTTTTCTATTAACTTGGGTATACTTCTACTTTATATAGTGAAACTTTTAAAATCAACTTTTTCATTGATTTTTTTTCTCAACTACATTTGAAGACACTCAAGTTCTGATGCCTTCTATGTATATTGTCAGAGCACCAAAAAACAGCATGGAGCTTATTTGTTTGTACTTGGCGTTGGCTTTCTCAGTGAAGTGGAGCAGCAGTGCTGACCACCAGTAAACAGGCGGTTAATAAACAAAGGTGAAGTAGAGAATGAAGTGAGTCAGGGAGCCAGCACCATCACATTCCAGATAATCATTGAGATGTAGATGTATGCATTTCATCTGTCCATATTTTATGAGAGACAATGTGTTATTGACAAAGGAGAACTAAAACAATTATTATAGAGCAGAGCTATTAATTCTGGATCTGAGAAAAACCTCCCAAACTGTGTGTGAGTGTTCTCATCTGTTACTCTTCATCCATCTCCTTACCAGAGCTGCTGCAGAAGGAGGGGTCAACAGGTCTTCCATTTTTATCAGAGCAGGCTACTGCTTGAAAGCGCATGCCTTCTCCACATTCTTTGCTCTCTCCTTGTACCCGCAGTCCTCGCTGAGGCTCCCTTCTGCCTTCTGGAAGAATGCAATCTGACCAGTTTCCATAAGGTTGGGATACAAATTCATCACAAGGACATAGTTCTGTCTCCACTAGAGGGTAAAGGTCAGCATCCTGGCATTTCTCCTTCTTTCTGCTTTTCCCTGTTCCAACAAGAGACATTGAGATATTAAATGTCTATCTGCTGTTTTGTTAAAAGTCACTCACAGTTTTGTATTTGTAAACTTTTAGAATATTAAACCTTAAATAAAATAAAGCCTTTGTTTTCTTCACTCTTTTGCCATGAAAGTAATCCTGAGACAATGAAAACAACTCCCAGAACAACTGTGAAATTCAAGTTAATTTGAAAAATGTAGAAAATGGTTTAATGTTTGAGAGTGGCATAAAATATTTGGAAGATGTTTGCTACAGCTAGAGAATTCCAGTTAATTTATTTAATATTATTTTCTCTATAGTTTGCTGGAAAAAACATATTGATAACCCTGTCCTCATTCTCCTTGACTAATGATCGCCAGGGAACCAACGAAAGCATCTAAGTGGTTAACTCCCTCTCTTTTTAGTAGAGGTCTATTGCAATGAGATACATGGACGAAGTTAAACTCATTTTGGTCTCTGCCATCAGGCAGCTCCCAAACATCTATGCAAACAATAAATTGAAATAAATGATCAAGTCATACTGGATAATTTAATCAGAGAAAAAGCTCTTTCATTTTGAGAGATTCTTCTAACTTAAGTATTCTGGAATATGACTTTACCTTACCAATTCACTTTGATGGACCTGTTAGCTGTGGTCCCAACTCTGAGTAAGACAATGCAGTGTCATTTTTCACAGCTGTAAACACTTGGTAATCATGTTTAGTGGATTCCGAATCAGCCTGTAACTTGATTCAACTTTGCTATCAACACGATTCCTCTAGATTACTAAAAATTTTCCTAGATCTAATAATTCCACCTTTTGTTTTCTCATTAGTTAGTCATTAGCTAGAGTCATGGCTGATTATAAAATATATAAGCAGTTTTATTGGTCTATTTTCTATGTTTATGGCTGTTCTGAAAATGCCTGATACAAGCTGATTGATGCATGGGCTACTTTCTCATTGCTACATGGTTTGCATTACATATAATTCTAGAGTTGTTGACAGGATGATTGGCTCTATGGTCTGCCATGATGCTTACGTTTGCAATAAATAAGAATTTCTAGGCTGGGCATGGTGGCTCACAACACCTGTAATCCCAGCACTTTGGGAGGCCGCTGCAGGAGGGTTGCTTGAGATCAGAAGTTCAAGACCAGCCTGGCCAACATAGGGAAACCCCATCTCTACTAAAAACACAAAAATTAGTCAAGTGTGGTGGCATGCACCTGTAATCCCAGCTACTCAAGAGGAAGAGGCAGGAGAATCGCTTGACCACAGGAGGCAGAGGTTGCAGTGAACCGAGATCGCATCACTGCACTCTAGCCTGGGTGATAGAGCGAGACTGTGTCTCAAAAAAGAAAAAAAAAAAAAAAAAAAAAAAGAATTTCTGCAGGACCTGAAGTTGATCTGGTAGTAGATTCAGCTATACTTCTGATAGAAGATATTCACTTGCCTCTACCATTAGGACACTAGAATAAGTCTGAAAAGCACAGCCTCCATCACAGCCATGAAAATGTACTGGCTGAGAGATACATCAATAATTAGTGAGTGGCTCCTTCCTATTAGCATTTAGCAAGTTCAAGACCTCCCTTTTTTCAAACTTCCATAAAATATTGTTGAATCTCTCAGTCTCCATCTCTTCAGTTTCATTTCTCTTCTAAATCCACTTAACCCTGGATTCTGTCTACTTATTTCTGGAAACCACTGTTATCAAGCGAGAAACAAACAACAACAAAAACAAGAAACAAAGCCAAAGCCCTGGAATATCTTTGATTCCTTATCTTTCAGGTCTAATCACTCAATGATAGTTCAGAGTGTTGACTACACTTTCATTCTTGAAATATTCTTTCCAAGCTCCATCGTAACATATCTTTTTGTTCCTCACCCTCACCCCATGCCCCCACCTCTCTCTTGCCATATATTATTTACTTTTACTTGGTAAACTATTTTTCTTCTCTACCTCTCTTAAACTGATGGGGTTCCCCAAGGCACCATCTTAGGTTCGTCTCTCTTTTGATTCTACAACTTCACCCGTTTGAAGAGTTTAAATTATCATCCATATTTCTTCAATTTTAAATTAACGTCTTCATTCAAGATTTCTTGCTCAAGCTTCTAATCCATAGACCGAAAAATCTACACCTAAAGAACCAATCACACCCATTCTCTTTACATCACCTTTCTTTCTCCTGTGTTTCTCAATTCTACCAATATCACCAAGTTCAAAGTTGGAATGTTCTGAATTATTCTGTTGAAGCCCCTACATCGGATTAATGACAAAGGCATAGCACTTCAAATGCTTAAAGATTCATTGCATCAGTCCATTTGTTTCCATTCCAATGGATGTCACCCATGTTTAGCCCCACCTGCAAATCTCCAGCTGAAATTACAGCAGATTCCTCCAAGATCTTGTTGCCGTCATACCTCTATACCTTCAATCTGTCCACCACATTGCAGTCAGAGCCAGCTTTCAAAGTACAAATCTCATCAAATCACTTGTCCACTGAAAACTCTGCCATGGCTTACCATAGTACAGAATGAAGTCCAGGCTCTTTCCCTAGGGTCATTAAGGACCTATATGATTTGTGCCCATTTGTATCTGCCTCTGGCCTACATTGTACCACTCTGCCTCTAGCACGTTACGGTACAGTCATAGTGAGCCTCTTTCAGTTCCTAGAAATTACTCATTTTGCTTCTGGCCTTTGTATGTTTACTCCAGAAATTTCCACAATTTCTATCATCCTTCCATAGGCTAGCTAACACCTACTTCTTCTTCACATCAAAACTCACGGGTTACTCCCTCCAGAAAACCATCCTTGAACATGGAAGAATGGTTAGCGAGATGCAATGTTGCTGGCTTTGAAGATGGAGGGGAACGTGAGCCAAGGACATGCACAGCCTCTACAAGCTTGAAAATGAAAGGAAACCATTGTCCCCTGAAGCCTACAGAGAGAAATGCAGCCTTACCAACATCTTGTCTTTATTTAGATCTGTGAAACACTACAGGCCTGTAAAATAATAAATCTGTGCTGCTTTAAGCCAGCAATGTTGTGATAATTTGTTATAACAATAGGATTTGTTTCAATACTTCACCCAATACAACAGCTACTATAGCAGAAACTATACTGTAATTATATCCAGTAAAAATCTCGCCATATTTCCAATTAGACTGTAAGTTCTCTTAAGTTGGTATCATGTCTATTGATTCCCTTGTGGTATTACCAAGGACTAGCACACATAAGCGGTAAACAAAAAAATATTCGTTGAATAATTGAGAAAAGGAAGTTGTAAAACAAAAGAAAAAGATAAAGGAGAAGGAGGGAGGAGAAAAAAAGAGAATGAGAGGGAGGATAAAAACCTAAAGAAAAAAATATTCATCTACAAGGTGACCAGAAATTACCAGCAGAACAAATATTCTGTACAAATACGTGCTGCCTCTATGTTTATGATATCCTTATTAATTACATAGCATCACTGTTTGATGAAGGATTTAAGCAAGTTAATGCAGATACGGTTGTCACAATAAGAAACATATTATCAGTGGTCCTTTACTTTGATTATATACTAATCAAAGTCAGCATTAACCTTTGGATTCAGAACAAGTTAATATTAAAAATCAATCCCTAGTACAATTCTAAAGACTTTTTCTTCCTTAAATCAGAATATCTACTAGTTATCTAGTTATTATAAATAAATATCTGTATATTATATCCCATATAACATATATAACACCTGGACACGTTTTCTATCTAATAAATGGAATATTCTTGGCATTCTATAAACAATTGCTTTAAATACTATTGAGTCTAAAACGTGTGATGACATAGTTTGGGTACAACATACAGAATACTCAGTGAATTAAAGCCTCTTGTTACAAATGGACAAAAGAAAGTTAAATATCCTGTATGGCCCCATATTCAATGAAGTGGCTTGTATTTATGTTTATATGTTTTAGTGTGTGTGTTTGTGTTAAAGAGAGAAAGAATCACATGGCTTTGGAGTTTGAGTCCAAGGCTTTCAGCAGCATTCATGTTAGAGATTGTTTACTGCTTTTACTACCAAATTACTTAGGGATAACAAAATACAAGCATTAGTTTCACGACAATAAAAATAAGTCTTGGAAAGTGAAAATATTTCAATTCACTAGTGGGATTTTTTTTTTCAACAGTGATATTAAATGATTCATTTTACTGTTTTGTTTTGTTTTTTAAACTCATGTATTTCATGAAATTGCTAACTTGTTTTGGTGCCACATAGACATAAAGATACACAAAGGTCAATTAGCCACCTGAAAGTACAGCCATTAATAATTTAGAAAAGAAATTTCAAACAATCTTTTAGTATGAGTAATTTTTAGATTAGAGTTTGCAGAAAAAAATGTATAGCTATTCTTCAATATTTATATAAAAGGAACATTTTAAATAAAAGTCAAATTCATTGGAGTTTTAACAATTTATAACATAAATGGTGCTGGTTGTAAAATGAATAAATATCCTAGGCTTTTCAATATTTTCCATTTTCATTATGTAAGTGTAAACTATCATCAATAAACTTTCAAGAAAAAAGAAAAAAACTGGCCACTAATTAAAAACTTCCTTTCCCTCTACAGGAAATTCTCTCTCATTTCAAGTATATAAAGAGTTGCCAGAGTAATGGCTTCTGATGCATTATGTTTGCATAGGCAAACAAAGTTTCATTAATTGGCCCCTGAACTTCAAATATTCCTGTCACATACAATCTATCTCATTGTGTTGTTTTTCTATGAGAAATTTGTTGTATCTTAGAAACAAGCAATGTTGCATAAAATTATGTGGCACAAATTTTTGTGGAAGATAGGGCACAAAGCACAGAATTTCTTGTTTGGTGTTTCTGTTTATGGTTATGCATTTCACCTACACTTACAAATGGACTTCCAGTTTGTGTGCAGAAATCCCATTAAAGGCTCTAGTGGATTACTTAAATCCATAATAGTGATTTAAATTCGAAATGTGATCAGGTAAGCAATGTATTCAGACAAAAGAGTGTTGAAACCAACAGAATTAGCACTTCAACTGCTCATGAGAACAAACGGTCATCTGTGCTTAATTCTCCAATGTCAACACCAATTTCATTATCTCAATGATTATTCTGGCATTTTCCTTTGGTTCTTCGTTTTCTGCATATACAAATGCATAAGAAGTTAAGAGAAGTTATGGGATATTTATCTAGGCAAGTAGTAAAATACACTATTGCATCAATTATTTGCATACTGCAGGCAAAAAATGCCCCCAGAATTCAATTAAACAATTAGTTGCTTTAATTTCCATTAAATTTTGCAGCTGAAAACAGAACCCACAATTAATATCACAAAAGCAGAATCAGTCCATGTAATTTGATTTTTGCCTTACACTAGTAAAATTTTAAAATGTTAAATTGCTTATAAGATAATGGCAAAAGACAATGATGTCAGTTAGATCTGTTTTGGATCATCTTTCCAAATCGGTGATTGCCTTCAAGCTCACTGAGATCCTGGCATGATAGCACAGGACAAACTTTGCCATTACCTACTCAAAAGAAGTTAGTGAATAAAATGCCTTTTATGACTGCAAAGATTATAAAACTATATAGAGAGGAACTTGATAGCTATAAAATAGTTCACATCTTTCATTCATTTTGCAAACATTAATTGAGTACATGCTACATACCAGGCACTGTTCTGAGTTTGAGGACATGTATTGAGGAATGGAGAGAGAGGGAGAGACCTGATGCAAATTCCTGTCCTTTGGACCTCACATTCTACACAAAAGATCCAGAGATGTTCAGCTTGCCTGATGCTAAAGTGTAAAACGCACACTATACCTGTGAGCTGTCGCCGCCTACTTTTTGTGGCTTCACAGTTCGTGGAGCAGGGTGTAAACTTGGACCAAGCAGTGAAGGTGCAGTCTTCTCGACATGGGACCGTGCATTCTTGCACAAGGGGAGGCATGCCATTTGTCTGCTTGAGGCATTCCATCATTTCTGCCAACTGGTTGTCATCAGAGACGCATGAGACAGCTGAAAAAAAGCATGGATTCTTTTGTTATTATTTTGATTAAATCACTCAGCTGCTGGTTCTTTGACAAGACAGCAGAATCCCCCAAGGTTTAAAAACTTGGGTTTCACGAATGGTGCAAATTGTGTTCAACATAGCTAACCTTATTTCTCCCTGGAAATTAAATTTTTGTTGTTGCCATTGGAGGTATTTGAGGATTTAATTGGTTTCATTATTAATCCAAACCCTGCATTGACAGCAACCAAAATAACTTCCAGTAATTTATTGTATTTCCTGCTCCTCAGCATCTAATCTCTAGAGATGATATAAAACTAAGAAAGGGAATCTATAAGAGTAAGATGAGGACACAAAAAGGACAAAACCACTTTTAAAAAATCATATAGACTCCTCCTAGATGTGATTTTTTTTTTTTTTTTTTTGCTTATTTAGATGGCACTTATAGAATTAGACCTATTTGCACTTCACAGTCAGTATTTTTAAAGGAATTTCTGCTGTCTGTAAATAAACATTTTTCTCCTTATTTTCAGGAACCAGTTAAAATTTTTCATTTTTTTCAAGCACTGCAAATATCTTTTATTTTTTAATTTTAATTTTTCCATAAGTTATTGGGGTACAGGTGGTATTCGGTTACATAAATTCTTTAGTGGAGATTTGTAAGAACCTGGTACACCCATCACCCAAGCAGTACACACTACACCCTATTTGTTGTCTTTTATCCCTCACCCCCTCCCATTGTTCCCACCAAGTCCCCAAAGTCCATTGTATCATTCTTATGCCTTTGCATCCTCATAGCTTAGCTCCCACATATCAGTGAGAACATACAATGTTTGGTTTTCCATTTTTGAGTTACATCACTTAGAATGATGGCCTCTAATCTCATCCTGGTCACTGCAAATGCTGTTAACTCATTCCTTTTTATGGCTGAGTAACATTCCATCATATATATACATACACACACTATGATCATATATATGTACATATGATCACAATATATATGTGTATATATACACATATGTATATACATACATATGTGTGGGTGTCTGTGTGTATATATATATATATTCATTCTCAGAGTTTCTTTATCCACTCATTGATTGATGGGCATTTGGGTTGGTTCTGCTATAAACATGCGTGTGCAAGTATCTTTTTTGAATAATGACTTCTTTTCCTCTGGGTAGATACCGAGCAGTGGGATTGCTGGACCAAATGGTAATTCTACTTTTAGTTCTTTATAGCTTTTTTAGTCCTTTATAGCTTTTCAAAGTTTCTCACACACACTTTTTCAACTAGGAACTCTCTAGTCATTCCTTAAAACAATAATCTTGAGGTAACACATTTCTAAAATTTTTGTTTAAATTTTTACTGAATTCTTTGGACTAATGCCATTTATTTTGTTTTATTTTATGAATGACTGCACAATATTTTGGTGTATCTTTTTCACTCTGGTTAATTATAGACTCTCAAAGAATATACATTTATATTCTCTAGATCAACATTTCTCAACCTTGGAACTATTGAAAATTTAGATTGGACAGTTTTATGTGGGTGTATATACGGGTGTTGTGCATGGTGAGATATGTAGCAGCATCTCTGGCCTCTACCCATTAGATGCCAGTAGCATACACCCCTCTTAACTGGTGACAATCAAAACTCTCTCCAGGCATTGCCAAATGTTCCCTTGGGGTCAAAATTGCCCCAGTTGAAAACAACTCTTCTAATTCTTAACCATGGATGTATATGAGGATACACAGATTTCATGGTACCATTTCAGATCTGCTGTATCAACATCTCTGGGTGAGAAAGCAGGGAATATCTTTGTGTTTAAATGGCCCACGTAATTCTGGTCTACCCTGTCTACCAACTACCCATATTTGGCATGATGCCTCAGACATGCTGTGTGTTAATGGATATTTGCTGAATTCATCATTCTAAAGAAATCACAGTTTAGGATCACTTTTTTTTACAGTTTTTAAAAATCTTCTATGTGAAAGGAACAAAAAGACCACAGCTTAGGATCACGTTGTTAAAAAACTTTTTATATAAACTTCTCTTATGCAGGGTAAGTGTACATAGGGGCTCCTTTCAGATGCCCATTCTTCTTGTATTCTGAATTTATTTCTTTATTCTGAGCACATCAGATAATACGTCTGTCTGAACACCATCAATCTATATATATATATATTTAGAACCGGTGAAAGACAAATCCATCTAATGCTTTAGAAGCAAGGAATTAGCTAAGATGACAATGGATGCATACACAATACTTCCCAGTTTGTACATCTGCTCTGTGGCAGGTGGAGCTATTCATTCATTTGGAATATTTTTTTGTTTTTGTTTTTATACACGTCGCAGGAACAAAATCCATCACACATCAAGCCAACATCACCTGCATTTTCTTTGTTGGGAATATTGCAGCCATTAATGATGAATACAGCAAAACATTTTATCTTAAGTAGGGTACAAGCAAATGTTCTTTGAATTGCTTGTTTAGATAACCAATTTAGAGTTTAGAGAACTTTTATCTTGCCAATTTTTTTTTCCAAACTGACAATGCACTGAATAACATGAAGACACATTTTAAATACTTTCAAAAGCATTACTATGTGAAATTTAAACTTTTTTTTTTTTTTTTTTTTTTTTTTTTTTTTGAGAGAGATGGAGTTTCGCTTCATTGCACAGGCTGGAGTGCAGTGGTGCGATCTCAGCTCACTGCAACCTCTGCCTCCTGGGTTAATGCAATTCTCATGCCTCAGCCTCCAGAGTAGCTGGAATTACAAGTGTCCACCATGCCCGGCTAAATTTTTTGTATTTTTAGTAGAGATGGGGTTTCATCATGTTGGCCAGGCTGGTCTCAAATTCATGACCTCAAGTTATCTGCCCACCTCGACCTTCCAAAGTGTTGGGATTACAGGTGTGAGCCACCACACGTGGCTGAAATTTAAACCTCTTGACATATATAAAAACCATTTTTTTCAATTATAATAAATTATTTTAGAATATTTTATTACTTAATTTCTTTTGAATATGTTTATAATTTAAAAGCTATGATAAACCAAACTGAATGATGTTTTCAAGTTCTAGAAAGTATCTAACTTAGAATATACTGCATTTATAGAGATCTATATTGAACTTTTCAAATTAATAAAGGAAAGCATTAGAAATTACGAAAGAAGAGCTACAGAATAGGGTAGAATTCACACATATTGAAGTCAAATGACAATGATTGAAATTTCAAGTCTAAACAAGGAGCTATGTGAACTAAGATAGTTATTTAATTCTTCATGCCCTAGTATTTTCATCTTTAAAATGAGTATCATAAGAGTATCTATAACAAAGACTAGTGAGAATTCTTAAAACAATGTCTCACACTAAGGAGCTTGATACATGCTATTGATTATTACTATCCTTTATATTTGTTTTTAAATAAAGCAGGCTGATGATTCTCCAAGCAAGTATATGTACACACGTTCTCCTCACCATGCCTCATTTGTTTCTTGGTCATCCTTAGTATGTGAAGAATAAAGGTAAGGAGAAAATATTTTTGCATCTTTGCCAGATTTGGTGCTAGATTTGTAAGCATCAGTCATGAACCAGTAGCTCAGATATGGTGAAGACACATTCACTGAATTAACAGGGCTGTGCAGAGCAAACCCATCTGTTTACCTTTATAAATTGGTATTGTAAAGTAGCTTAATGGAGGCATTTGGGTTTTCTAAATGTCACCAAATGCATTCAAAGTTAGGACATGATGTTTGACAGCACCCACATTAGCCTGAAGACCACAGCTCTCTTAATGGTAAAGGATGAAGGCCATTGAAGAACTACAAAGTTGAAGGAAAAAGAAAAGAAAAGAAAGAACTCAACAACTACAGATCATGCAATCATCAGTTCAGACCAGGAATTAGTTTTCAGGTTTCTTCTAGTTGAGAATTCTAATTTATTTTCAAGTGTGAAAAGATCACTGGAAATGAAAACACTAAAAAGTTAAATGAAACATTTCCTTCTTGGGAATGTTCTAGTATAAAAGTAATCATTTTATTCATAAACATTAATTGAATTACCGTGTATTGAATTATACTAGAGGGTATGAAAATACTAAAGAAATAGCAAGTAGGAAGGCTGCAGGACTGGAAAATCAGCAAAGCACACAAAACAAAGACACAAAGGAAATTAGAAAAGAAGACATTTAGCAAAAACGGGGATAATAAGTAACCAGAGTACAACCTAATTCAGAGGCCCCTTCCATTGCACAACTCTTGGGAAAAGAAATTTTAAAAACTTATTAGTTATACATAACCTACAATATAATTCTGGGGCCAATATTAAAGATATATAGTGTCCTTAAATCAGAGAACGTTTCCGAGGATTAAATCAGAAGTAGAAATCTACGGATAAAACTATAGGCTTTAAGGTCCCACTCCCGTTGGCCAAGGCTGAAGCACTGGGACTACTTCTACCTCACTGTGCTAACTCTTTGGCATGTCAGCAGTTGTCCTCTAAGCCAGGCATTCAACAGGGGGCCTGAAGATTGCCCCACCACTTCCATCAGGGCTGGCAAATGCACCTGCCACTAGTGGGCCTGAGCACAGGCTGGCACTATCTAGCTCCACCCACCTTCTTCCCCTGCTCCAGGACACAGCACAGGATCCAGGCCTCTGCTGCTCCATAGCCCAATCCAACATGTGAGACAACTGAGCACTTCTCCCAGGAAAGAGAGGTTGGGCATAAATCCTACCACTATCACTGCAGCTGGCTCTAACCTGCAAACGCCACCTACTGGTCTGGAGGCCAGACCACACAGCCCACTATAACAATTCCTAGCACAAAAATCACAGAGATAAGGAAGAAGAAAAGCTTCTCATGACCCCTGCCATCCCTCATTGTTTAAGCCACCCTAGCTGCCCAACAGGTCATGAGACTGCTTATCCACCTAGTGTACCACTACTACAGCTGCATTCAAGGAAGCTACCACACTCAAGCTATTTATAGCCAGGGAAATCATACAGTCTTTGCCACTACATGTACCCAGAAGCAAACCAAATGACCTTACCCAATCATCATAGCCATATCTTAAAGAAAAAAGTGCTCCTCCCAATAAAAGTGAATTCAAAAATAAGAAGCTACTGCTACTCTAGATGTGCAGAAATCAATGCAAAGGTACAAAAAGCATGGGGAAAAAAGCAAGGTTTTATGACACCCTCAAAGAAACACAATAATCCTCCTCCAGCAATAGATGCTAACTAAAAAGAAATTCTCAAAATGTCAGGTAAAGAATTAAAAGTACATGTTTTAGAGAAGCCCAATGCAAGAGATGCAAAAGAAATCAGAAAATCAATTTAGGATATGAATGAAAAAATTACCAATGCGATAGATATATAGAAACAATAGATCTGAAAAGTTCATTGAAGAAATTTCAAAATACATTAAAAATGTTAATAGATTAGATCCAGTAAAATATCTCAGGACTTGAAGACACATCTTTTGAAATAATCTAGTCAGACAAAAATAAAGAGAAAAGAATATAAATAATGAACAAAGCATTTAAGATGTTTGGAACTATGTAAACTGAATGAACTTAAGAATTATCAGTATTTCTGAGGGAGAAGAAAAATAAAGAAGTTAAGAAAACTCATTTAAGGAAATAATTGATTAAAACATCCTTATTCTAGCTAGTGATTTAGATATCCAGATCAGAAGGCCCAGCAATCCTCAAATACACTGCAAAAAAGACCCAAAAAAACAAAAACAAAAAAAAACACCCTGATATATCATCATCAGACTGTCTAAAGTCAGAAAGAAGAAAATAATTTTTAAAGCAGCAAGATAAAAGTGGCTAGACATCTTTACAGGAAACTCCATCAGACTAACAGCAGATTTCTCAGCAAAATACTCACAGGCCACAAGATAATGGGAAGGCATATAAAAAGTGCTGAAAGAGGCTGAGTGCAGTGCCTCATGCCTGTAATCCCAGCACTTTCAGAGGCCAAGGCTGGCAGATCATTTGAGGCCGGGAGTTCAAGATCAGCTTGGCCAACATGGTGAAACCCCATCTCTACTAAAAATACAAAAATTAGCCAGGTGTGGTGTTGCATGCCTGTAATCCCAGCTATTCAAGGGGTCTGAGGTGGGAAAATTGCTTGAACCCAGGAGGCAGGCGCTGTAGTGAGCCAAGGTCGCACCACTGCACTCAAACTTGGGCAACAGAGCAAGACTTTGTGGGGTGGGGGATGTGTGGGGGTTTGGGGGAAGGTAGAAAGGAAAAATTTGCAGCCAAGAATTTTATACCTAGTAAGATCAAGCTTCATAAATAGAGAAAAAATAAAGCCTTTCCCAAATAAGCAAATATTGAGGAAACTCGTTACTGTCAGACTGGTCCTACAAAAAATCTTTAGGAGTTCTAAACATGGAAATGAAAGGTTGATATTTATCACCATGAAAACATAAAAATGTATAAAACTCACAGGTCTTATAAAATAATCACACAAAGAAGGAAGAGAAAGGAATCTAATGGCAACACAACAGAATTTCGCCTAACCACAATTTCACCTAAAGACAAATATGACAGGAACAAAACCTCACATGTAAGTATTAACTTGAATGTAAATAGATTAAATTTGCATTCCTTTTAAAAGGCATAGATGGATTAAATTTATGCTCCCCCTAAAAGATATAGATAAGCAGAATGAGAAAAAGAAAAGATGATCCAACCATATATTCCTTATAAAAAACTAACTTTCTCTCTAAAGACACATATGGACAGAAAGAAAAGAGGTGGAAAAAGATATTCCATGCAAACAGAAACCAAAAGCGAGCAGAGTAGCTATATCAGATAAAATAGACTTTAAATAAAAAACAGCTTATGGAAAGACAAAAATGATCACTATACAATGATAAAGGGATTAATTCAGTAAGAGAATATAACAATTCTAAATATATATGTACCCAACACTGGAACACCCAGATTCATAAAATAAATATTACCAGAACTCAAGAAAGAAAGAGACAGCAATACAATAATAGTGGGGATTTAAACATCCTACTCACAGAATTAGACAGATCATTAAGACAGAAAAGCAACAAAAAACAATGGATGTGAATTAGACTTTAGACTAAATGAACCTAGCAGAAATTTACAGTACATTCTACCCAAATGCACCAAATGCAGAATACGCATTCTTCTTACCAGCACATGGAGCATTCTCTAGGACAGACTACATTTTAGGCTGAAAACAAACCTCAATAAATTTTTAGAAATTGAAATCATATCAGGTATCTTCTCAAGCCATAGCAGAATAAAACTAGAAATTAGTAACAATAGGAACTTTGGAAACTAAACAAATATGTGGCAATTAAACAACATATTCCTACAATATGTTGGAACAAAGCATTTACTATCATCTGTCTTGGTTCTTGGCTCAGGAAGAATTTCCAAATTCCATTAAAGCCTCTTGGGCCCTAAACGTATTACTAGAGCCTCTCTTACATGATAATGTTGAGGTTAGCAGTCTGCTGTGAACAATCACAAATGTATTGTGTGTGTGTGTGTGTGTGTGCGCGTATACACACATATACGTATCAGTAATCTGGCTTCTGGGAGGCCACAGTGGTGTCAGTGACAGGCAGGTAGAGAGATAACAGTAGTACAATATTATAGTTTTCATAATGGTGATAAGTAATGGGAAACCTGGCACAGAAGGGAAGAATGAATGAAAGGGATGTGTAATGGATAGGTAGAAAAAAATATGCCATTACAGAGAATTTATCTGTCAGACATCTGCTATTTAGTTGAACAAGTCCTGGGTCCTTCAGATCATAGCAAATCATTCTCAGGACACAATCTTAGAAAAAAGATTTCTTTTTTGGTTCTTTCTGTTATTTTAAGTACTATAATATACTATTGGGAAAGGTCTTTCCATTAGGATGGGGAAGACATTTATATACTTCTGACCTTTCTTGTTGTATATTTTTACCTGTAATGAGTTAAAGGGAGGGGCAATTTAATGCTTAATTACATTTCATTTATTTAACTTGGAATATTGTTGTCTTTACTGGAGGAAAATTGTACTCCTAGGTAAAATTATTCCAAATAGCTCTACAAGGATCTCATTATTGGGTATTGTTTGAAATTTAGCTATCTTAAGCTCTGGGCAGAAAGCCCTCTGAGAAACTGCCTGGGCCGGGCGCGGTGGCTCAAGCCTGTAATCCCAGCACTTTGGGAGGCCGAGACGGGCGGATCACGAGGTCAGCAGATCGAGACCATCCTGGCTAACACAGTGAAACCCCGTCTCTACTAAAAAATACAAAAAACTAGCCGGGCGAGGTGGCGGGCGCCTGTAGTCCCAGCTACTTGGGAGGCTGAGGCAGGAGAATGGCGTAAACCTGGGAGGCGGAGCTTGCAGTGAGCTGAGATCCGGCCACTGCACTCCAGCCTGGGCGACACAGCGAGACTCCGTCTCAAAAAAAAAAAAAAAAAAAAAAAAAAAAAGAAACTGCCTGGGACAGCTGAGTATCCTTGTTAGGGAATGATGGAGAAGTAGGTGTTTGAGGTAAGCCACTCAGACAAGAGCATTCAAATGAGAGCAGTCACCTGGCAAGTGGGTGTGTCAGGGTGACCTGGAACCCTCCAAAAATCTCCTTGATGACTGAGGCCACACGTTCCTATACAAAGTATCTAACAAGCTACATAACACAGAGAACCGAGTTCAGCTACTTCATCTTTTTCTTAATTGCTACACGGGATGAGTCTTGGGAGAAAGGTGCCCAAAAGGGGAGGTCAGAGTGGAGGGAATAGTCATTGATTGCTTTCCCCTGTTACCTGATTCTTTTCAATTCTAGCAGCATGAAAAAGAATACCCTGGCACAAATGTAAAATTATCTAAAAACTTAGCAAAAGAAACAAAGCAAGGATCTGTATGAATTCTCAGTGTGTCTCATAGTTAATTTTTTAAAAAGAATTGCTGTTAACAGTAGGATAGTCAGGAAGCCCTCTTAAGCTTAAATGATGTCTCAAATCAGCAGATTATTAACTATTACCAAATGACTGGTCTTTTTGCCCTGTATCACCTCTAAACTTTGATAGTCAGACATGCAGTGATAAGTTTTGCTTCTTTTCAATTATGATATGAAGAGGGCAGGGGTTACTGGCCTTTCGATAAGAAATTATAATGTTCTCCCTGGAAAAACCATAAAAGGCTGAAGCTTGCTACTTCAGATCATCACCTTCACCAAGGACACTGAAATTACTTTCCTGAAGTTGATTCTGACCAGAGTTCAACTCTAATAGTTAAAGAAAAAGGATAGCAAGAATTTATTTCAAGAGGTCATAATTTCCAGGAAATGGGGGGTGACATTCTTGAAAAATTGAGGACCTCTACCTATGAAGCTTTCTGTCCTGCAATAGCAGAGGACCTCAGTTCAGCTGCATGGCTCAATTTACATGCATATCAAGGAGCTGAGAGAGTGGGAAGCAATAGCTCAGCTAAACCAATATTCCTACAATGTGTTCTATATGTCAGGCTCTGCACTAGTGGCCTAAGATACACAGATGAAAGAAACAGAAATAAAATTCCACTACACTCAGAAGGCTGCAAGAGCACAGCACTGGGACCTCGAGCATCAGCCAGTCAGTGGAACCTTTCTGGAAGGAATGATGCATAAATGCTGCACAGGACATGTCCCTTGAAAACAGCATGAGTTTGGCCAGGGACTTGGAACACCGTGAAAGCTGTGCAGAGAAACAAACAATGTGACAGACTTGTTTCCTTCTCATGCTACTGACTTCAGTAGGAACTTCTAAATTCCCCTTTGATAAGACTTATCATATGTATAATTGCATGTTCAGTGTCTAATTTAATGACACTACATCAGGCTGCCCACATGTGTGGAAATCATGGTTAAAATATAAGTGGAGGTAAGAACCACAAATCCAAAGAGTTAAAGGTTATAATCGAAATTTTAAAAGGTGTAATAAATTAGTTCTATTTCTGCACCTTCACAAATACACCTTCATAATGACTTGAAACCAAGATTTCATTAAAGAATTCTGGGATGACTTGGAGTTTCAGGCTGCAATATGGTGGCAGGAGGTCTCTGGCTTTACTCCTTCTCTTCTCACTCCCAGTTTGATTCTGTTCCAGAGTAGACTTTCTTGCATATGTGTGTGGAAACTGAAGTCAATCCTCCAATGCTCAAGTCACAAATTGGCCACCTTTTGTCCACTCCATGGCTTAAGATATACACATACGCAGTGCAAGCTTTCCTTAGAGGTTAAGACTCAGAGTAGAGGCCCCTGCAAACCCTAGAAGCTGGATCAAGACCATTGGGCAGAAGTTCCAAGGTGCCGAGTACTGGGGAGGGTATAGACAGGTGGCTGAGTGGAGGAGCATGGGCTTTGGTGCGGCTCTCATTTGCCTCATAGATTTCTTGCCCAAAAATGAAGCACAGCAAGAAGGCCAGAGCAGGGGCATGGAGGCCAGGGCAGGTGCCCTCTTGCTGAATCTAAGGTCAGAACTACACTCTATTGTGATTATTTCATCATGGGTTGATACAATCTTCCTTAAGAGCTCCCAACTAGGTAATCACGAAAGGTAAAAATGGCTATTAACACTAGCTCAGTTCCGGCCATTTTAATTAGTTTCTTTCTTGTTTAAAATATTTCTTTTCAGGTAAATGTGCAATCTCTCTCTTTTAGTGACTTCCCTTCTTCTCCCAAGATGGCACCTGGGCATCTATTGCAGCCGGCAGGGGCCTTGGCTCTGCAGGAAAATTCTTTTAAGTTCCCTGGGTCTTTACTATCCTCTGAAATAACAGTGGCTGGAGTCCACCTGGTGACTGCTTGCCCTGGTGATATACATTGCTGAAGTCTCAGGCTGACGAACTCCAGATCCATTTCTAAACAGGTGCCTTATCCTCCAGCTGAGGAGGTCTCACCCCACCTCGGCACCTGCTGGGGAGAACCAGCTTGCAAGGGCCATGTGATGAGTGGCCCAGCAGTTCCAGGATAGGATCTTCTGCTAAGCCGGCCAGCCAGCACCATCAGCTACCACATCCTCCTAGGGCAGGGCATGGGGAAACTTCTGGAGACTCTCTCTCCAGAGGGAGAACTCAGGGAGCACCTGAAAAGGCATTAAGTCCCTCCTTCTGCCAAGTCACTCCAGAACACAACCGTAAGATGACACGGCCCATGCCATGTTGGGAGTGGGGCCCCTGTAGAGCATCTCTTCTCAAGATTCTAAACAGGAGATTGAGCAGACCCTTCCTCCACCTCTAGAACATAAGTCTGAGTCAGGGGAAGCCTTGGTTCATATTCCTTCTGTGCCACTTCCTTTCCCTACCCCAGTCTCTTTCCTGATCCCTTCCTTTACCTATGCTGGCAGAAAGAGGAGAATTTTAATCCCTTCTGACTGACAGGGACTTCCCTGGAATTACATCTCTCTCCCTCCTGAAGTGGCATTTACCTTGTCCCTTTCTGTGAGGTTATAATGACAGACAGGTTGCAGAGAAAGAAATCTGATTGAATTAAGAATATCAATTAAGAAACATTTAAAAAAATATGAAGCCTGAGATCCATATGCTTTACCATGAGCTGAGTCCCAGGAGAGCTAAGCCTGTGACTGGCTTGTGTCCTGAGGTATCTCCTCATAAGTTCCTGAGACACATTAGGATTCTGCTAAATAGAGTTGTTGGAGTCTTTGAAGCCCACCTTGGAGCAGGTGGCAGAGGGTGTTTGTTCACCACATGCCTGCAGAGCAAAGCTAGGTATCAGGTGCCGAAGGACTTGGATGCTCTGCTGCAAAGCTCAACACCCTTGGTCCTTTTGTATAAAGTCCCATGAGTTTTTTTAAAAAAATGCTTATTTGTTTCAAGGGTATATTAGTTTCCTGTTGCTGCTGTAATAATACACAAATTGAGTGGTTTAAAAGAACATAAATGTATTTGTTTATGATTCTGGGGGCCAGAAATTCAAAATGAGTTTTGCCAGGTGTCAGGTTCTAACTGAGGTCTGAGGGGTGTTGGTGGGCAAGTGGCAGGGAGCTGGAAAAACACTTGAGAAATCGTAGACAGTTTTGAATGGTTTTACTCTCTCTCTGGGCACAAGCAAGCTTGGGCATGTCCCTGGGTACGACCCATGGATGCAAGCCATATGTGCAGTGTTAGCAGGGTAATTACACATTTTACAGACAGTAGTGGCTCTGAGTCAAGCACGAGCTCATGTGGGTGATCACCTAATGCATCTTAAATGGCGTGGTTACATAATGTGCGGAGTTGTGCACCTGCACTCCAACCTTGCTGAGTCATGCCGGACCAGATGTCTGCTTCGGCCTCTTCTTGACTGCAGCACATTCATTTTCCTTACATTCCATCCTTGGACACACAAGTCTGATGCATAGGCCTTATATTCCACCCGCTAGGCTGAGCATTTTTCTAGTGGGGAGATGTACCCACAGGGTGGAACCCTGGACCCAGAGGCCACAGCAGTAATACAGGGAGCAATAATTCCAGGTTATGGCATGCAACCACCCCATGGTGACATTATCCCAATGTTGCTTTATACATTAATCCAGGTTTTTATTTCCCTACCTTTAGGGGTGTTGGGACAGGCAACAACAGGTTACCATTTGCCCCATACCTGGTTGGAGGAGGTCATCCTTCCACCTATAGGTCTTGCTACGTGGCTTGGCCCCACATGGATTGGTGACCGACTAGCCACTTCTGTATTTTCCAGGTAGTTCACCACAAGGTCAAGCCTTGTTAGAACATCCAGCTGTTGGCACAGATTACCATAGGTGTCGCTTCCTTGGTGATCACCATCTATGCTGCTCTAAGTTCAGCCCATTGGCTACTCTATCCACACCCGCTATGAAACCATATAGTGTCAGTACTGGGCGCGACTTCAACAGAAGTCCAGGCAGCAGCAGCAGCACTCTGGCTAGACCCATCCATATACCATGCCTCATCGGGAATGGGGGCATGCCCTTCCTTAGGACTACAGATCCCTAGACCTCTTGCAACATTGCTCCTAAGGGGTTTGTACTCAGTATACTCTGCTGTTCTAAGTAGGTGACCCACTTTGCTAAAGTGGATGTCTGCACCATCCCAGTCCAGGGGTTTGTTATGCATGAACGCACTCATCCCACTATCAGGTAAGTCGTCTGCATGATGACTGCAGCCCATCCTGCCATACTCTCACAAGCCTGAAGGGTGGCATATATAGCTGCTAGCTGTTTCTCTATCAAGGAATACTGGAGCTCAGCTCCCTTCCATAGTTGGGACCAAAAGCCTACTGGCATTCTCAAGTGCTCCGTGTGTTGCCACAGGCCCCAACCAAAACCGCCTGTGGTCATACGCACAAATGGGCACCCTGCTCAAATGGGCACTCCTGGCCAACTACCCATAGGTCTTGTGCCTACTGAATAGCCCACCTGGCTGCCAGGAAGGCAGTCTCAGCTACATTATCCCAATCTCAGGAAAGAAGAATGTTGCCACTTCTAAATCTGCAAGAGAATCAGAGGTTAACATAACATTTTCAACAAGACCATGACATATGGTGGGGCTAGGCATATAGCCCTGCGGCAACACTGTGAAAGTCCATTGTAGCCCCCCGTGAAGACAAACTATTCCTGGCTCTCTAGAAAAAAAAAAAAAAAAAATGCATTAGCCAAGTCCACCACATAGTGGTACTGTCCCAAATCCATCATAAGCGGTCCATCAAGTTCATGATAGACAGCACAGCTGTCAAGCTGTGTAAAACATCCACCCCCAGAAGATACCTGCATGAATGTCTACCAGTGCCAGCACTTGCTGTACATTGGTGGGGGACCAGTGGATTGCTCATTTCACACGTGGCCTCCAGTCGTCCAGTGGCACAAGCGCCTCGGCCAGTTCCCTCATCAAACAGAAAAGGCTTTACACCCCTGCCTGGCTGCAGCACATAGTCTTTGAGCTGAAGTGCCTGGATGGGACTGGGTCACATAGCAATGTCCTTTACCCACTTGGGCATTTTCTGGAATTGCTGTTCCAAAGACAACTGTCTCTACAAAGTTAAGAGTATTTCATTGGGCTGTTTACCGATTTTCTCTCAGTCAGAACCAGCCAAAATCAAACCTGTCCACATCTGTGAGTGTGTCACTCACTGAGGCCCCATTTTCTCTCATTGGGGAGGCTCCTGCAGGTGGGGCATCTTCACCTTCTTTACAGCATGGACCTCTTGGTACTGCTGATGGTCTCCAGGCTTGCATTCACAGTAGCCTCTAATTCTTTTTCCAAGCTCTATAGCCGGGCCTCCAGTCACCCCACCTGCACCTGGAGGTCCCCATTCACAGAAGCTTCTAACTCTTTTTTTGAGCTATGTAGCCAGGCATCCAGGTGACCTGCCTGCATCTGGAGGGTCCTTACCTCTGCTGCATCCCTCAGGGACTGGGTGTGTACTTCTCACAGTGTCGTCAAAAATGCCCATCCAACTCTGCTGGCAAAGGCTCATTCCTCCTTGGTGCTCTGTGCTTCCAGCTGCTTCAGCACCTTTTCCACGCTTGCAGGGGACCCATTTACTGCCACCCAGGTTTCCACCAGGGTCCATCTGAGCAGTATATCTGCCACCGGGTACCACAATCCATGTTGCAGCCACGTGGCTGACCCAGAATCAGTGGGGACTGAAGGCTCACTCACTCTGAAATCATGTTTGTGACACCAATTGTCAGGTTCTAACTGAGGTCCGAGGAGAGTTAAAGAGTGAGTGTCAGGTAGTTGGAAAAACACTTGAGGAATCGTAGACAGTTTTGACGTTTTACTCTCTCTCTGGGTGTGAGTGAGCCTGGATACCCGCTGGGGCACGAGCCATGGGCACCAGCCATATGTACAGCATTAGTAGGGTAATTATACCTTTTACAGACAACAGTGACGCCAAGCCAAGCACAAGCTCACGTGGGAGATCACCTAATGCACCTCACATGGTGTGGTTACATAATGTGTGGAGTTGTATGCCTGTGTTCCAACTCACTGAGTCATGCTGGACTGGATGTCTGCCTGGGCTTGTTCTTGACCGCAGCACATGCATTTTCCTTACATCAGGCTAATGCCAAGGTGGCAGTAGGTTGGGTTCCTTCTGGAGGCTCTAGGAGAGAATCTGTTATCTCACGCTACTCAGCTTCCAGAGGCTGCCTATACCCCTCACACAGAGCCCCCTCCTCCCTCTTCAAAGCCAGCGGGGGAGTGTCTTCACTTCCCTTTCCATCTGTCTCTCTGCTTCTGTAAAGTCGCTTCCATTCATCCAACTATTGTGGTTCAATTGTTTACTTATGAATAAATGAAGATAAAAACATTTTCAGAGGAATACTGGTATTGAGAAGGGAGTAGGAACAGCTAGAAGGAAGAGAAAGTCCTATGTCCTGAAAAGAAGACTAACTCTATGCTCTCTTTTAACCAAATGCAGTCTTGACCTCCCAGGTTCAAGCAATTCTCCCAGTGAGTAGCTGGAACTAGAGTTGTGTACCACCATGCGTGGCTATTTTTTTTTTCTTCTATTTTTCATAGAGATGAGTTATCACTTTTTTCTCAGGCTGGTCTCAAACTCCTGGTCTCAAGTGATCCTCTCACCTTGGCCTCCAAAAGTGCTGGCTTTACAGGTGTGAGCCACTGTGCCTGGCCCAAATGTATCTTGTTGACTCTACAATGGACACATGTGCTCTAAACTGTCTACCAGAAGCAATGGCAGCCCTGGGTCGCTCCCATATTCCACCTGAAGCTTAAGAGCCAAGAACTACCCGGGTTAGGACATGCATTGGTATTGTCAATGGGATGTTGTTTGCAACACAGTCTTCCCAACTTACCTGTGCAACTATTACTTGGGCCGCAGGGAGGAGGACGAATTGCTTTCATCTTCTCACCAGGTAAAGAGCTGGTGTGGGGCAGGGCAAGAGCCCTAGTAGCATAGGAGGAACAGGGAAGGTGGACAGCTAGCATTAGCATTTTCCAGGCAAAGAGACAGGTAACCCTGGCTAAATTCCTCATTGGAGGATCAAACTCCAGCCCTTCCCCCTGGACTTTAATCACTAGAGCTTCACAAACCAACCACTCTACATATTCATATCCTCTCAGAGGATGTTCTAGCAATCTCATTACTGTGACACTGTGAGTAGAAGAGATCTTTTACTTGCTATTATACAAAGAAATCTATTTGGAAGTTAAAGCCAGTTCTTGCCATACACCAAGTGCTTTCCTTCTCCCCTTCATTTGATCTCTCCCTGTGCTGCACTCAGTTTGTGGGAGGACAATATCTGGAGGCTCCATTCTTCAAAACCAATGTTTGAGGAAAGTGTGTACTTATGATTACATGCTGACTGACATATATGCAACTTGTGAGTGGGAACAGCATGAGTTGTGGAAATTGAATTAAACAATAAACTCGTAATTGCTTGTTAGGGTGCTTTAATTGACTCATAAGTACCATATGCGAAGCTGCGTGGCTGCAGGAGCCCAATTATAAGCTTGCTTATGGAAAGATACAACTTATTTTGCACGTTGGAAACATATTCTCCAATTACTGTTGCCTCAAAAAAGTGAATTTATAAATAAATAAATGCTTAGTAAGCTAGTAATATATACTTAGTCCCTAGGTAACCTGGAAACATTTTATTTAGGTTCTAATACAAGACCAGAAAATGCCGAGTTGAGAAATGCTCCTTCACTTTATTTCAAGGTGTTTGTTGAGCCCTGTGGCCCTGTGTGTTCCCAGCTAAACCAAGAAGTTACACAGATAGGGCGCTTGGCTTCAAGGGATCACTTATAAAGACTGACAAGAATAAGCGTTTCAGAAAAAAATGGATAAAATAAAATCACAAACAATTCATAAATTAGATATAAAGAAAAGCTAATATAAATGTGGGTCACAGAGGAGGGAGGAGAAACATCTTAAACTGTGGCTGACGATCTGTTGTGGCCAAGTCCAGAAGGGAATGCTAGGAATTGCGGTCAAGTTACTCAGCCATGGTTGGAAGCAAAATCGTCAGGACCAGCTCTGGGCTTGGGGAGTGGTTGGTGGAGGTGGGAATCACAGGTGCTCCAAATTAACTTCCTAGCCAAGTCAGGAAATCAAGCACTTCCAGATAAGTAGAGTGAAGACTTTCAAGAATGAGTGGTGAAAGACTAATTGTTGGGAATCCTAAGTCCAAGGAAGAAAGAAAAGTGTTAAATAGGACAAAATGTAACCCACGGATGATGCCTACATGACAAAAAGTGGTGTTGAACCCCAGTAATCTCCCTCAGCCATGATGAAACCACCCAAAATAAATATACAAGTACAAAAAGTAGCTTGCTTATTAAGGAGGCTGCAGGACAAATTTCTTAATCCTCAGCTACTCCCTCCTGTAAACTGGACCAAATAAGTACACACTCTGAATAGAAACAGTGGATATGCTGGGCAAAGTCAGTTGCAAAAGAAGTTCCTTAGCCACTCCTTCCTTTTAGATTGCCTCGTTAAGTCTTTCCTTCTACAAAGAAATATTAAAGCCTAGATTGAAGAAAATCATCATAAATGTATATAAATTATATTCATCAAGACATTGGCTGGCAGCAATCATTCTAAATTAAGACCTGACAGTGAATATGAAGGAGTTTTCATGGCAACCAGGCTTTTTTTTTTTTTTTTTTTTTTTAATAGATCAGTGATCCTCTCCCAGGTTTTACAACACCTTAGAGTGGCTCCTTTTATTTCAGTTGACTTTCTTCCATTAAAAATAATTCAATGGGGAATGACTGCTAAGGAATATGGTGTTTCTTTTGGAAGTGATGAAAATGTTGTGAAATTAGTGTGATGGTTGTACAACTCTGTGAATATACTAAAAGTTATCAAATAGTAAACTTTAAAGGGTGAATTTTGGCCGGGCATGGTGGCTCACGCCTATAATTTTAGCACTTCAGGAGGCCGAGGCGGGCAGATCATGAGGTCAGGAGTTCCAGACCAGCCTGGCTAACATGGTGAAACTCTATCTCTACTAAAAACACAAAAATTAGCCAGGCATAGTGGTGCGTGCCTGTAATCCCAGCTACTCAGGAGGCTGAGATAGGAGAATTGCTTGAACCTGGGAGGCAGAGGATGTAGTGAGTCAAGATTGCACCACTACACTCCAGCCAGGGTGACAGAAGGAGACTCTGGCTCAAAAAAAAAAAAAAAAAAAAAAAAGGTGAATTTTATCTCAACAAAGCTGCTGCAAAATTTCATAATTTAAATATTCTGAATTTTAAATAAATGTAATTTTTTAAACTGAGCACAGACATTGTATCACAAAACAATGTCAATTGGATGCAGCTTTCCAGAAATCTTAGGAATCATAAGCATTTAGTAGTTAGGAAAAAAAATTATTTTCCCAAAAGTTATGCTCTAAACCATTTATATTAACTTTTATAAATAAAAGCACACGCACAAATAAAGAATTAATATTTTGTCATTAATGCAGCTCTTTTCACATGCTTATGACCTTCAAAATTTTGTTTTTAAATTTTATCCTGCATTAACGACAAAATAGACATTCACCTAGACTTTCTGGGATGTCATATTTACCAAATTAGAATTCTGCAGAACACTGTCTGGAGGATACAGTCAGTTGATGAAACAGAACAGTAATATAAACAGAATTTTTTCCCTAAGAGGGCTCATAATCTATACGGAATACCCAATTTCCACCACATATGGAAAAAATGCACTAAATATATACATATCTCTGAATCAATTACATTTTAGTGTATACAGAATATGTAAGCATTGAATGGTGATTAAAGTTAATTTCTTACCATGTTATAAAAATCTGTTTGGTAAGAAATCATGTAACTCCCCTTTTAAATGAGGTGTTCTTTTTCCTTCCTTCTTTCTACATCATGGCTTCATCAGAGGTGTAAACTAATGATGAGATGCTTTCTGATATTTCCAAGTCATTTTTCTTACTGCCACTAAAAAGGCATCAGACTAGAATCCTTCAGAAATATCTCCTGCATCGGAATTCTGTGTCTTATGCTGAATGAAGTCTTCAATTCAAATTGTATGAAAGTTTTTGGCATTTCTTTTATATATTTGGGAAAAAAAAAATTAGACATACTTCATTCTACAGACTAATGCCTATAACTATGCAATATGCTAGAAGCTTTATGCTCCTTAAACTCCTATTTTATGTACATGTACAAGAGAAATGCATATTTGGCAGGTAGAAAGAATAAATATGCTAATTCACACACTGCATGTGTATGATTTATTCCACTTTTGAAGGAATATGGCAGTATTTACATAAGTTTCACCTGTATCTCTGCAAACAGCTGTTGTGCAACTAACTTCCAAATCAGAAGAAAAAAATGGGCTGCGTAATTTTTAACAGTTGCTCTGGGTTTGACAGATGGATGGTGCTTTAGTCACCTGCTGCACTTCACATAAAGGCACAGGGAAGAGTTGGGCCAAATCACTGCAGCAGGTAATTATAGATTTTAAAACGGACTTATTCTTGAAGTATGAGAAGTAATATTCTTAAAAAGCCTGTGTACAACTGAGGTTCTAACTACATCTGCCATGAAATAGGCTATCAGGATAATGAATGCAGCATCATTTATTAGGAAGCTAAACTTTGTGTCATATAATCATTCTAGAAACAGTAACTAAGTAACAAATGGAATGTGAAACACGAATTTAGAAATAATTTGCTGTTCTCCCATGAAAAACAACTGCAAAGATCCAGGATATTAATTATCTCATTGCTATAGAGAAACAATAAATTAGCACAATATCCACATTTTTTTCCCCACTTGCCAAAGTATATTCTACATTTTCTTGTGGATCTGGCTACTTAAAACATCTTCTGAGGAACTTTCCTTTCTCTAAAACGGATTTCCTTTTTGTAGATCACTATGAGTAGTCATGCTTTGCATGGGATCATAATCACCATTATTTTAATACATTGTCTGTTATGTACAAAGCTGATGCCATGTCAAGAAGGCATTTGTTTTCATTTTGTCTGCTCTCCCAAGGTGCTGCTGAAATTATGTTTATTCATCCCGACATCTTCTTTGGTTTCTCTGGAGACCATGCATTTGCTACATTCTTTATAAAAAACAAATTTGTTACAGTTTAATTCTGTTCTAGAATCTCAAACTTGATAAAATTCTATTATAAAAGTCCAAGTAATGGTGGATTCACAGGATCATTTTGTAGTCCTTATATACTATATATATTCACTAGTCATATACCTTCGTGTCTCGCACGAGACTTTTTAATGAGAACAACTCACTTCGTATAATATGCAGATGGATTCCTGAAAAGTTGTATGCAAGAAACATGAAGGAAATGAATTTATTTTAGTGCAGTAGGGAAGCCTGCTATTGAAATGCTTTCCATCCAGAATAACGGTATTTAACCTCAAAGATTCATTTCTCAATGTAAACAACCAATGTTGTGTTTATGTGAAATTGAATTTGCTTAAAGAGATATATGTATTTCAATACCAAATGACCTCTGCTTTTTTGTGTACAGTGCTTTTTTTTTTTAACCTGTTAAAATTAGCTGAGTTAAGTGTAAAACTGCCTTCCAATGTCTCATGAGTTATAACTTCTTTAAGTCAGGAACTTGACTTATTTTTACCTCTAAAATCTGCAAAATAATTAACCTTAACGTGATTAACAATATTAACCTTGCACATTTGACTACTTTGAGGTAGTACTGGCCACCCAGATGATTCAAATTACCAAGGCTAATTGGTATGCTACACATTTGCTTCAAGTCTTCATAGCACCCAAGTGGAACTGGTGTCTCAACCAAAGAGTTCCATGACAATGTCCAGGACCCAAGCACAACCTGAGGAGGCAACATAGCTGGTCAGGATGGTCAATCTGGCTCTAGCTTTACCTGTGATTGCTGCATGACCCACTGGCTAGGCTCAAGGAAATTCAAGTGTATTGATATGTAAAATGAAGGAACTGGACCTGGATGATCTGGGTCCCTTCCAGGCCTAATACTCCATGAATATATTATGGGCACAAGCATGTAGAATGCATTCTTACATGTATTGTTGTAATCTGTGGTTCTATTGAGAACTTGCAAGATTAGCATAGCCAGCTGGTACTTATGCATGATTACATTGTTTTTATTTCACTTAGTGACATGTTAAGTACACAGAGCATGCTAATACACAATGGAAAACATTCTACAATCTTGGTTAAAAAAATTCATAACTCACTTAGAAAGGCATTTTATACAACAAATATAAATTAATTGGACTTCCCAATAAAGATGTCACAGTGGAAACTCAAATATACTTTCATGTCCTTCTATAACTGCACTAAAACTTTATGAGTGCTAAACACATTAAGGACAAAGAGAATGGGAAAGAACAAAACAGTGTCATGATTTTGGAAGCTATAAATCAGTGAACAAGAGGTAAAGGAATAAAAAGACCAAAGAAAAAAGTAAATTTTAAGGCAGAATAGAAAAAGTCAAGAAGTAATCTTATTTACATCACAGAATAAAAGAGGAGTTAAATGGAAAGAAAGGATGTGCTTTAAGAAATCAGAAATATCCCATCCTGTGTTCACAAAGCAGCCAGATTCCCAGCTCTCTCTCTCTCTCTCCCCCGGTCCCTCCCTCCCCTCATGCCACAGAGCTATGTATGACCTTCCCTTTATCTTTGCAAAAGACTAGATGTTAAAGAGTATTATCAGACTCTCTCTGACCTGGGGGCCAAAGGCATAGCTGAGGGGATTACCTGACCACATTCATGCTAAAGCTGAAACTCCTTGCCATCTTCCCTAACTTAGCTTCCAGAAGACTGACAATTAGGTCTTCCCCCTCTAGGCCACCACTAAAAAATTATTCTCTTAGAAATCCATTCAGTACAAGAGGAAAGGGTCACCTATGTTGACATGAGTCGCTTTTCAACTGAACAGCCCAGCCAGACCACCTTACTCTTAAGCTAGTTTGAGCAGAAAAACTCATACAATTCAACATTTTACTTCAATCTTTTTTTTATTTTATTTTATTTTATTATACTTTAAGTTCTAGGGTACATGTGCATAACGTGCAGGTTACATATGTATACATGTGCCATGTTGGTGTGCTGCACCCATCAACTCGTCAGCACCCATCAATTCATCATTTATATCAGGTATAACTCCCCAATGCAATCCCTCCCCCCTCCCCCCTCCCCATGATAGGCCCCAGTGTGTGATGTTCCCCTTCCCGAGTCCAAGTGATCTCATTGTTCAGTTCCCACCTATGAGTGAGAACATGCGGTGTTTGGTTTTCTGTTCTTGTGATAGTTTGCTAAGAATGATGGTTTCCAGCTGCATCCATGTCCCTACAAAGGACACAAACTCATCCTTTTTTATGGCTGCATAGTATTCCATGGTGTATATGTGCCACATTTTCTTAATCCAGTCTGTCACTGATGGACATTTGGGTTGATTCCAAGTCTTTGCTATTGTGAATAGTGCCGCAATAAACATACGTGTGCATGTGTCTTTGTAGTAGCATAATTTATAATCCTTTGGGTATATACCCAGTAGTGGGATGGCTGGGTCATATGGTACATCTAGTTCTAGATCCTTGAGGAATCGCCATACTGTTTTCCATAATGGTTGAACTAGTTTACAATCCCACCAACAGTGTAAACGTGTTCCTATTTCTCCACATCCTCTCCAACACCTATTGTTTCCTGATTTTTTAATGATTGCCATTCTAACTGGTGTGAGATGGTATCTCATTGTGGTTTCGATTTGCATTTCTCTGATGGCCAGTGATGATGAGCATTTTTTCATGTGTCTGTTGGCTGTATGAATGTCTTCTTTTGAGAAATGTCTGTTCATATCCTTTCCCCACTTTTGGATGGGGTTGTTTGTTTTTTTCTTGTATATTTGTTTGAGTTCTTTGTAGATTCTGGAAATTAGCCCTTTGTCAGATGAGTAGATTGCAAAAATTTTCTCCCATTCTGTAGGTTGCCTGTTCACTCTGATGGTAAGATCAGAGCAGAACTGAAGGAGATAGAGACACAAAAAACCCTCCAAAAAATCAATGAATCCAGGAGTTGGTTTTTTGAAAAGATCAACAAAATTGACAGACTGCTAGCAAGGCTAATAAAGAAGAAAAGAGAGAGGAATCAAATAGACGCAATAAAAAATGATAAAGGGGATATCACCACCGACCCCACAGAAATACAAACTACCATCAGAGAATACTATAAACACCTCTACGCAAATCAACTAGAAAATCTAGAAGAAATGGATAATTTCCTGGACACGTACACTCTTCCAAGACTAAACCAGGAAGAAGTTGAATCCCTGAATAGACCAATAGCAGCCTCTGAAATCGAGGCAACAATTAATAGCCTACCCACCAAAAAAAGCCCAGGACCAGATGGATTCACAGCTGAATTCTACCAGAGGTACAAGGAGGAGCTGGTACCATTCCTTCTGAAACTATTCCAATCAATAGAAAAAGAGGGAATCCTCCCTAACTCATTTTATGAGGCCAACATCATCCTGATACCAAAGCCTGGCAGAGACACAACAAAAAAAGAGAATTTTAGACCAATCTCCCTGATGAACATCGATGCAAAAATCCTCAATAAAATACTGGCAAACCGGATTCAGCAGCACATCAAAAAGCTTATCCACCATGATCAAGTGGGCTTCATCCCTGGGATGCAAGGCTGGTTCAACATTCGCAAATCAATCAACGTAATCCAGCATATCAACAGAACCAAAGACAAGAACCACATGATTATCTCAATAGATGCAGAAAAGGCTTTTGACAAAATTCAACAGCCCTTCATGCTAAAAACGCTCAACAAATTCGGTATTGATGGAACGTACCTCAAAATAATAAGAGCTATTTATGACAAACCCACAGCTAATATCATACTGAATGGGCAAAAACTGGAAAAGTTCCCTTTGAAAACTGGCACAAGACAGGGATGCCCTCTCTCACCACTCCTATTCAACATAGTGTTGGAAGTTCTGGCTAGGGCAATCAGGCAAGAGAAAGAAATCAAGGGTATTCAGTTAGGAAAAGAGGAAGTCAAATTGTCCCTGTTTGCAGATGACATGATTGTGTATTTAGAAAACCCCATCGTCTCAGCCCAAAATCTTCTTAAGCTGATAAGCAACTTCAGCAAAGTCTCAGGATACAAAATTAATGTGCAAAAATTACTTCAATCTTAAAGAGAAACAGTAACTGAAGGATTACCAGATACCTGAGGACAATGTCTGTAACAAATACAAGTTGGAACAAATCAAAACATGGTAAGGGGAAGAAAACTTTGAGAATGAAAAGACTATCACTAAAACTATTACATTGAAGAAAAACAAAAAGATTTCTACCATGAAACCAGTAGTGCTTACTATGAAAAAAGAATACTTAGCAAGTATTTCTTTTAGAAATCAAAGAAAAATAAGAATTAAAAAAACAATTCAATATAATGTAAAATTAAGTCAAAGAAATCTTTCAGAAGTAGAGTAAAAGAACAAATAGATAAAATCTAGGAGAAAAAAAGTAGAAACATATATCTAGGAGGTTTAACATTTAGATTATAGGAGTTCTAGAACTAGAGAACAAAAATATGAAGGGAAGGAAATCTTTAAAAATTATTCAAACTAATTTCAATAATATATTTTTCTAAATTAAAAGAGATAAATGACTGCCCAATCAATTTGATTAAAATAGATCCATATAAGGATACAACTTCATAAAATTTCAAAACAATGAGGACAAAGATCTCACAGCTTTTGATTTATTGTCTCTACTGAAATTTAGAAGGAAAATATCTGCAAGATGCTGAAAGAAAACTGTATCCAACTTAGAATTTTATACCTCACTATATTATTCAAGTGTGAGAATAGAATGAAGATCTTTTCAGATATTCGTGATTAGGAAAATGTTACCTCCACATCCTTTCTCAGAAACCTGCAGAAGAGCAAGATGCACTTCTCTAAGACAACCCACCAAGGAAGAGTAGGGGAGAGAGTAAGAAGACAGAATAATGTTTAAGGGAAATCCCAGGATGGCAGATCTGCACTAAATATCGAGGTTGAGTCCAGATTAAATAGGTCAGAAAGGTCCACGACAGTTTTACAGAAATATGAAACTGAGAGATCTGATAATCTTGAGAAGAAATTTACTCAATCAGTAGAAATTTTTTTGTTTTTAATAAGATTTTGTAAAAGCAAAAATGTATAGAGAAAATGATTCCAGGAAAAATAAAATGCTGCATGAAAAAAAGATTATTATAGTTTATTTACCCATGTAAGCTTTTCAAAAACTTGTAGATAGCTATACTAATATAAACACTGAATATATTAATAAAATTATACAACTTTTGGAGAAGATGGGAAGTGTACATGCATAGTGAGGGGAGGATGAGACAACAGTTTTAAATCCTTATTATTAAGGGCCAGGCATGGTGGTTCACACACGTAATTCCAGCACTTTGGGAGGCCGAGGCAGGTGGATTGCTTCAGGTCAGGAGTTCGAGACCAGCCTGGCCAACATAGTGAAATCCCCTTTCTACTAAAAATACAAAAATTAGCCAAGCACGGTGGTATGTGCCTGTAATCCCAGCTACTCGGGAGGCTGAGACATGAGGATCACCTGAATTGAGGAGGCAGAGGTTGCAGTAAGCTGAGATTGTGCCACTGCATTCCAGACTGGGCAACAGAGTGTGAGACTCTGTCTAAAACAAAATGAAACCAAACAAAACAAAATCCTTATCATTCAGAGTGGGAAAGCAAAAGATAATGGTTAAATCTGAGGTACAATTTAAAAAAACAACTCTTTAGAGGTACAATTTAAAAAAACAACACAATCAGCTGAAATAATTGATAGTAGTTGATGCTGGGGAGAACAAATGGAGTCACACATCATAGAAATATCCTTCAAATTATGGGCATGTATACATTTGATAAAAAACAAAATTGAATGAATGAATAAAACAGATTAAATCTAACATCTTTAAAATACTTTCCAAGTATACGAAATAGCATATCAGATCCAATACATGATATATAGGATTCTATATCATCTATGCATTTTTTATAGGCAAAGCCTTTCCAATTTTCCTACTTTTGTCAATAAAATATAAAGGAGCGTGAGTTTGTATTTCTTTCCTCCAGATATTCCACCTATTATTTATCTTTCTCAACAAAAATGACACAACAAAAAGTGGCAGATTTTTTTTTTCTTCCAATATTGTGAAAATAACAGAGACAGATATTCAAATTCATTTCTTTCTTGTTTTAGTGGCTTACTATGTGCCAGATGCTCTATTAAGCATTGCAAAGTAAAAATACACGAAAGATACTCAGTCCTTGGCTTTTGACACCTTAAGTGGGTCGTTGGTTGGGAAGGATGGGCAATGTAATTTATTTTTAACCTCCAAAAGGAGAAATTAAAACAGGACACAGAGAAAACTCTGTTGATAGCAGAGGTCAAAATGTTGAGGATGAAATACAATGGCTATTTGCTCATAATGAGAGATGAGCTACCTGGAAACACCAGGGCCTACAAAAGAGAGCAATTTTTACTGAATTGCATGGAAAGCCAAAGGTAATGGGTTGCTTTGCAGCTCTTAGTTCACTTCCCTTAGCTGGAACTATTTAGCCTCTTTCAGCACACTCAACCCCCAAATATAATCTCAGATTTAATTTCCATGTTCTTCTTTCTCCATTTCTAGGAGAGTAGCATTAATTTCTATATCCCTTTGATTTCACAAGTCACAAAGAAACAGTCCAGTGCAAATTCAAAGCAGTGGACATGAATTCTGATATTGAGGGCATCTCTACTCCTCAGAGCTGCTGCCTGCTAACGCAAATAATGCCAGAAATCGATTTGAAAGACTGCTGACAGCAATTAACAAACTCAAGCCAAAATAATCTCATTTTATTCTCAGCCAAGATAAACTCATTAGCAACTGTGAGGCATCTGCTTCCTTCCAAAACTGTAACCTTGTGAGGAAAAGGGATGCAATGCCAAAGAGTGTCTAAGGTTGTTAAAAAAAAAAAAAAAGTCCCCCCCCCCCCCCAAACAGCAACAACAACAACAAATGAGGAAGGGGTAGTGGCAAATTCAAATCAAAACAACTTCAAAAAAGTAAGTGGCTTGGGTGTGAAAATGATACAATTATTTTTTGCTTTAACATATTTTAGGTACTACTAACATTCAATGCTCCTAGTACTCTGTCCACTTGGAAAAGTTGAACCAAGTAAATGAGACCGAGTCCAAGAAATTCCAAGCAGAGTTCTATAACCATCTGCCTTAAATATGATTGAAAATTCTGAAAATTACATGACGGTAATCTTTGTGGTCATGATTGCAAATGCAAGTTACATAATGAACACATGTTCTGAGTAGTGGGCAACTGGGAATTAAAGAATCAGGATAAGGCTAAAATTCAACATAGTCTTTTACCTCATGGGTTGAGACAAAAATTAGTTTCCTTTTCAAGTTATTTTCCAAATTGTGGAAATTAGATCATACCTGTTTTTTAACAAGTAAAATTCTCTTGGTTCTATAATCTTCAATTCTGATTTTCCAAATTAGCATAATAAAAATATGTCTAAAATTTCCCAGATGCTGGAATATGGTATCACTGAAAAGATGAGCTTCTGTTGAAGTAAACTGCATTGATACATGATCTTTACAAACAACTAAATGTAAGCTAGCTGAAAAAGCCAGAATTAATTTAACTAATACCCTCCTTACTCATAATACAATTTTCACAGGGCAAGGATAAACCAAAAGACTTTTTAAGCAAAAAAAGAGACAGAAAAGGAAAAATGAATTCTGATAGGAAATTTCAGAGTAAAATTCTATAAATTTTTCTTTTTTTTATAAATCTAGAGATTTGGGTTAATTTACAATGATTTTTCTTTCATATACCCGAAGTCCTTCCCTCTTTAATTTCTGAAGGTAGTTCCTTTTTCTTTCAATTACAGGGACAGAAAACAAAGTGGGCCCACATTCTTTGCATAATCTTCAGATACAGGAAGGCTTTTATTCTTTCTCAACAAACTCCATCAAGAAAAGTGGCCCTGAGTCCTTTAGAGTCTTGAACTACAAAACTCATGCTTTTTGACATTTTCAGAAAGACAGACTGAGTAGTTTATGTAATGGACCGAATATCTGTTTCTCCTCAAATCTATTAGCTGTATCCCTAAACCCCAAGTGATGGTATTTGGAGAAGGGACCTGTGGGTGATAAATAAGGTTAGATTAGGTCATGAGGGTGGGAACATCATGATGGAATTGGTAGCCTTATAAAAGGATGAAGATCTCTCATTTTCTCATGCTCACTCTTTCTGAATGTGCACACTGAGGAAAGGCCATATATCAAGAAGGTGTCCATCTGCAAGCCAGGAAGAGGTTCTTCACCAGAACCCGACCATGCTGGCACACTGATCTCAGACTTCCAGCCTCCAGAACTTTGAGAAAATAAATTTCTGTTGTTTTTGCCACTCAGTCTGTGGTGTTTTGTTATGCCTTCTGTAGCAGACTAATATAGGTTAGAAACATTACAGAACTTTAAAGCTGGAAGATAACTCAGAGATGACTCATTCCAAGGGTTAAAAACTGGTGACCTTTTGAATTAGCCTGCACACTTGCTTTGTTTTGTGTGCATAGAATTAAAAATACTTTCAAAACATATATTACATAGAGGTGACAGCTGTAACTTCACACAAGTGCCATCATTGCCCATTGCATTACTCCTACCCTAAAAACTTATCTGTGTAACCTGCTTCATGCCTGTGACTCCTATTTCTGCCGTCTCTCTCCTTTTATATACAAAGAAACTACGTTCAGACATTTAAGGTGACTTGCCCACGCTAAGGCAAGTAATTGAAATGAGAAATGCATGTGGAATCCAGATCTCTTGCTAATCTGTATGGTTTTTTACTGCACAGACTGCCTAAGGAATATGGTAGTTAGCTACTACATTGGTATAAAACAGTAGCACATATTTTAGCTACTTGATGCATGGATGCCACGGAAAGATTTCAAGCTAAAAAACAAACAAACAAACAGAAAAAGCAACCATTCCCTTTTAAATTTTATTTATCTGCCCAGGTGAATTAATGAGTACATAGTAACTTTGAAGATGTAATATCATCACTTTGGAAGTAAACAGGAAAAACAAACATCCTTGTACTATATTCCTTAAAAGTATTTCTGTTAATGTTGACTTAAGAAGTAATTTAAGGGGTTTTTGTAAGGGATATAGTATAATAAAGATTATAGCAAAGGAAATAACAGAAAGAGAAAACATAGTCATAGAAATGCTATATTTTAGTAGTATATGCTATATTTTAGAAGAGTGAATCTACTAAAATGTCTGTATTTTACTTTAATTACATAAGTCCCCCCAAAATATTTTTTATAGCAATTTATATCAAAAATGTGTAAGTTTTATTTGCCTTTTTTAGATCTTTGCAAGATTTGCAAGGAAGGAATATCAATGGCCTAGTTTTTCTTCTATTTTTATTTTGCTGATTGTATGTCAGCAGCATATTTTGAAGAGAAAAAAATAGCAGAAGTAGATGTAACACATATAAGGGAATGGAAAGAGAACCCTTTTGTAATAACAACTGTAATAAAAAATATTTTGTCCACAGATATTCTCTTATTTGATCCTTCCCAAAAGTCTGTCTACATATGTAAAGCAAGGCATTACCTCCATTTCCGAGGAGAGAAAATTGAAGCTTAAAATTCTTCTTATCTTTTATTATTATACTTTAAGTTCTAGGGTACATGCACACAATGTACAGGTTTGTTACATATGTACACATGAGCCGTGTCGGTTTGCTGCATCCATTAGCTCATTATTTACATTAGGTATTTCTCCTAATGCTATCCCTCCCCCATCCCCTCACCCCACGACAGGCCCCAATGTGTGATGTTCCTCGCCCTGTGTCTGAGTGTTCTCATTGTTCAATTCCAACCTATGAGTGAGAACATGTGGTGCTTGGTTTTCTGTCCTTGTGATAGTTTGCTCAGAATGATGGTTTCCAGTTTCATCCATGTTGCTACAAAGGGCATGAACTCATCCTTTTTTTATGGCTGCATAGTATTCCATGTCGTATATGTGCCACATTTTCTTAATCCAGTCTATCATTGTTGGACATTTGGGTCGGTTTCAAGTCTTTGCTATTGTGAATTGTGACACAATAAACATACATGTGCATGTATCTTTATAGTAGCATGATTTATAATCCTTTGGGTACATGCCCAGTAATGGGATGGCTGGGTCAAATGGTATTTCTAGTTCTAGATCTTTGAGGAATTGCCACACTGTCTTCCACAATGGTTGAACTAGTTTACACTCCCACCAACAGTGTAAAAGTGTTACTATTTCTCCACATCCTCTCCAGCACCTGTTTCCTAACTTTTTAATGATTGCCATTCTAACTGGTGTGAGATGGTATCTCATTGTGGTTTTGATTTGCATTTCTCTGATGACCAGTGATGATGACCATTTTTTTCCTGTGTTGGCTGCATATATGTCTTCTTTTGAGAAGTGTCTGTTCATATCCTTTGCACATTTTATGATGGGGTTGTTTGATTTTTTCCAGTACATTTGTTTAAGTTATTTGTAGATTCTGGATATTAACCCTTTGTCAGATGGGATGATTGCCAAAATATTCTCCCATTCTGTAGGTTGCCTGTTCACGCTGATGGTAATTTCTTTTGCTGTGCAGAAGCTCTTTAGTTTAACTAGATTCCATTGCTCTATTTTGGCTTTTGTTGTCATTGCTCTTGGTGTTTTAGTCATGAAGTTCTTGCCCATGCCTACGTCCTGAATGGGACTGCCTAGGTTTTCTTCTAGGGTTGTTTTTTGTTTGTTTGTTTGTTTTTGAGACAGAGTCTCGCTCTGTCACCCAGGCTGGAGTGCAGTGGTGTGATCTCGGCTTACTGCAAGCTCCACCTCCCTGGTTCACGCCATTCTCCTGCCTCAACCTCCCGAGTAGCTGGGACTACAGGCGCCTGCCACCATGCTTGGCTAATTTTTTTTGTATTTTTAGTAGAGACGGGGTTTCACCCTGTTAGCTAGGAAGGTCTCGATCTCCTGACCTTGTGATCCGCCTGTCTCGGCCTCCCAAAGTGCTGGGATTACATCTTCTCGGATTTTTATGGTTTTAGGTCTAACATTTAAGTCTTCAATCCATCTTGAATTAATTTTTGTATAAGGTGTAAGGAAGGGATTCAGGTTCAGCTTTCTACATATGGCTAGCCAATTTTCCCTGCACCATTTATTAAATAGGGAATCCTTTCCCCATTTCTTGTTTTTTGTCAGGGTTGTCAAAGATCAGATGGTTGTAGATGTATGATATTATTTCTGAGGCCTCTGTTCTGTTCCATTGGTCTATATCCCTGTTCTGGTACCAGTATCATACGGTTTTGGTTACCGTAGCCTTGTAGTATACTTTGAAGTCAGGTAGCGTGGTGCCTCCAGCTTTGTTCCTTTTGCTTAGGATTGTCTTGGCAATGCGGTTCCTTTTTTGGTTTCATATGAACTTTAAAGTAGTTTTTTCTAATTCTGTGAAGAAAGTCATTGGTAGCTTGATGGGGATGGCATTAAATCTATAAATTACCTTGGGCAGTATGGCCATTTTCACAATATTGATTCTTCCTATCCATGAGCATGGAATAGTCTTCCATTTGTTTGTGTCCTCTTTTATTTCGTTGAGCAGTGGTTTGCAGTTCTTCTTGAAGAGGTCCTTCACATTTCTTGTAAGTTGGATTCCTAGTTATTTCATTCTCTTTGTAGCAATTGTGAATGGGAGTTCACTCATGATTTGGTTCTCTGTTTGTCTGTTATTGCTGTATATGAATGCTTGTGAATTTGGCACATTGATTTTGTATCCTGAGACTTTGCTGAAGTTGCTTATCAGCTTAAAGAGATTTTGGGCTGAGACGATGGGGTTTTCTAAATATACAATCATGTCATCTGCAAACAGGGACAATTTGACTTCCTCTTTTCCTAACTGAATACCCTTTATTTCTTAGAGACCAACAAAGAGACCTAGACTACCACACAATAATATTGGGAGACTTTAACACCCCACTGTCAATATTAGACAGATCAATGAGACAGAAGGTTAACAAGGATATCCAGGAATTGAATTCAGCTCTGCACCAAGCAGACCTAATAGACATCTACAGAACTCTCTACCACAAATCAACAGAATATACCTTCTTCTCAGCACCACATCACACTTATTTCAAAATTGACCACATAGTTGGAAGTAAAGCACTCCTCACCAAACGTAAAAGAACAGAAATCACAACAGTCTCTCAGACCACAGTGCAATAAAATTAGAACTCAGGATTAAGAAACTCACTCAAAACCGCACAACTACATGGAAACGGAACAACCTGCTCCAGAATGACTACTGGGTATATAACGAAATGAAGGCAGAAATAAACATGATCTTTGAAACCAATGAGAACAAAGACACAATGTACCAGAAGCTCTGGGACACATTTACAGCAGTGTGTAGAGGGAAATTTATAGCACTAAATGCCCACAAGAGAAAGCAGGAAAGATCTAAAACTGACACCCTAACATCACAATTTAAAGAACTAGAGAAGCAAGAGTAAACACATTCAAAAGCTAACAGAAGGCAAGAAATAACTAAGAGCAGAACTGAAGGAGATAGAGACACAAAAAAACCCTTCAAAAAATCAATGAATCCAGGAGCTGGTTTTTTGAAAAGATCAACAAAATTGATAGACTGCTAGCAAGACTAATAAAGAAGAAGAATCAAATAGATGCAATCAAAAATGATTAAGGGGACATTACCCCAATACCACAGAAATACAAACTACCATCAGAGAATACTATAAACACTTCTACGCAAATAAACTAGAAGATCAAAAAGAAATGGATAAATTCCTGGACAGATACACCCTTCCAGGACTAAACCAGGAAGTGTTTGAATTGCTGAATAGACCAGTAACAGGCTCTGAAATTGAGTCAATAATTAATAGTCTACCAACCAAAAAAAAGTCCAGTACCAGACAGAGTCACAGCTGAATTCTACCAGAGGTACAAAGAGGAGCTGGTACTATTCTTTCTGAAAATATTCCAAACAATAGAAAAAGAGGGAATCCTCCCTAACTCATTTTATGAGGCCAGCATCATCTTGATAGCAAAGCCTGGCAGAGACACAACAAAAAAAGAGAATTTTAGACCAATATCCCTGATGAACATCGATGCAAAAATCCTCAATAAAATACTGGCAAACCAAATCCAGCAGCACATCAGAAAGCTTATGCACCAAGATCAAGTTGGCTTCATCCCTGGAATGCAAGGCTGGTTCAACGTACAGAATCAATAAATGTAATCTATCACATAAACAGAACCAATGACAAAAACCACATGATTATCTCACCAGATGCAGAAAAGGCCGTCAATACATTTCAGCAGCCCTTCATGCTAAAACCTCTCAATAAACTAAGTATTGATGGAACAAATCTCAAAATAATAAGAGCTATTTATGACAAACTCACAGCCAATATCATATTAAATGGGCAAAACTGGAAGTTTCCATCTGAAAACTGGTACAAGACAGGGATGCCCTCTCTCACCACTCCTATTCAACATAGTGTTGGAAGTTCTGGCAAGGGCAATCAGGCAAGAGAAAGAAATAATATTGTTATGTGTGAATTCGATCCTGTCATTATCATGTTAGCTGGTTATTTTGCCTGTTAGTTGATGCAGTTTCTTCCTAGCACCAATGGTCTTTACAATTTGTCACATTTTTACAGAGGCTGGTACTGGTTGCTCCTTTCCATGTTTAGTGCTTTTTTCAGGAGCTGTTGTAAGGCAGGCCTGGTGGTGACGAGATCTCTCAGCATTTGCTTGACTGTAAAGGATTTTATATCTCTCTCACTTATGAAGCTTGGTTTGGCTGGATATGAAATTCTAGGTTGAAATTTCTTTTAAGAATGTTGAATATTGGCCCCCACTCTGTTTTGGCTTATAGAGTTTCTGCTGAGAGATCCACTGTTAGCCTGATGGGCTTCCCTTTGTGGGTAACCAGACCTTTCTCTCTGGCTGCCCTTAACATTTTTTCCTTCATTTCAAACTTGGTGAATCTGATAATTATGTGTCTTGGGGTTGCTATTCTCGAGGAGTATCTTTGTAGCCTTCTCTGTATTTCCTGAATTTGAATGTTGGCCTGCCTTGCTAGGTTGGGGAAGTTCTCCTGGATAATATCCTGAAGAGTGTTTTCCAGCTTGGTTCCATTCTTCCTGTCACTTTCAGGTACACCAATCAAATGTAGATTTGGTCTTTTCACATAGTGCAATATTTCTTGGAGGCTTTGTTCGTTTCTTTTTACTCTTTTTCTCTAAACTTCTCTTCTCACTTCATTTCATTAATTTGATCTTCAATTGCTGATACCCTTTCTTCCACTTGATCAAATCGGCTACTGAAGGTTGTGCATGCGTCACATTGTTCTCATGCCATGGTTTTCAGCTCCATCAGGTCATTTAAGGTCTTCTCTATACTGATTATTCTAGTTAGCCATTCGTCTAACCTTTTTTCAAGGATTTTAGCTTCCTTGCGACGGGTTCAAACATCCTCTTTAGCTCAGAGAAGTTTGTCATTACTGACTTTCTGAAGCCGACTTCTGTCAACTTGTCAAAGTCATTCTCTGTCCAGCTTTGTTCTGTTCCTGGTAATGAGCTGAAATCCTTTGGAGGAGAAGGCGTGCTCTGGTTTTTAGAATTTTCAGGTTTTCTGCTCTGGTTTCTTTCCATCTTTGTGGTTTTATCTACCTTTTGTCTTTGATGATGGTGACATACAGATGGGGTTTTGGTGGGGATGTCCTTTTTTGTTGATGTTGATGCTATTCCTTTCTGTTTGTTGGTTTTCCTTCTAACAGTCAGGTCCCTCAGCTGCAGGTCTACTGGAGTTTGCTGGAGGTCCACTCCAGACCCTGTGTGCCTGGGTATCACCAGCAGAGGCTGCAGAACAGCAAATATTGCAGAATAGTAAATATTGTTGCCTGATCCTTCCTCTGGAAGCTTCGTCTCAGAGGCACCCGGCTGTATGAGGTGTCAGTTGGCCCCTACTGAGAGGTGTCTCCAAGTTAGGCTACACAGGGGTCAGGGACCCACTTGAGGAGGCAGTCTGTCTATTCTCAGAGCTCAAACACCATGCTGGGAGACCCACTGCTCTCTTCAGAGCTGTCAGACAGGGACGTTTAAGTCTGCAGAAGTTTCTGCTGTCTTTTGTTCAACTATGTCCTGCCCCCAGAGGAGGGGTCTACAGATGCATGTGGGCCTCATTGACCTGCGGTGGGCTCCACCCAGTTCAAGCTTTCTGGCCTCTTTGTTTACCTACTCAAACCTCAGCAATGGTGGACGCCCCTCTCCCAGCCATACTTGCTGCCTCACAGTTCGATCTCGGACTAGTAGTGAGCAAGGCTCCATGGGCATGGCACCCACTGAGCCAGGCATGGGACATAATCTCCTGGGGTACTGTTTACTAAGACCATTGAAAAAGTGCAGTATTTAGGTGACAGTGTCCCGATTTTCCCGGTACAGTCTGTCACGGCTTCCCTTGGCTAGGAAAGGAAAATCCCCCGACCCCTTGTGCTTCCCGTGTGAGGTGATGCCCAGCCCTCCTTCAGCTCACCCTCCGTGGGCTGCACCCACTGTCCGACCAGTCCCAATGAGATGAACCAGGTACTCATTTGGAAATGCAAAAATCACCTGTCTTCTGCATCAATCACACTGGGAGCTACAGACCAGAGCTGTTCCTATTCAGCCATCTTGGAATGGACCTCAAGGCTTAAAATTCTAAACCTCTTCCTCAATGGTGTCTAGCTAATAACTTGAGTCCTCTGTAGCCATCTGCTCTATATTTCACAAGTCATGAGCCATGGTTTCCAAGGACCCTCTTACATTCATTTAAAAAGTTCATAAACTTCTACATAACCTGTTTGACAAGTTAATTTTTAGTATTGATTACCTAAGCTTTAAACAAATATCAGTTGCCCATTTCATGTGGCCCTGCTAGATTTATTTTAGGTTGACTTTTATTCCTGTGATTGGATTTCACATTAAGATTTCTGTATTACAAGTGGTGCACTTATTCATTGATTCACTCATTAATTCAATAAAAATATTTGGAATACCAACTGTCTTGTGAGCCTGTATGTATTTGTGAATGTGGGGTTGGCGAACTGTGGGAAGAACAGCAAGATAAGTATAGCAGAAATCCCATGATATAGACAGAACCTTAAAAGATAGCAAAAGAGGTTTTACATACACACATCTAAACAGAGCATCTGATGGGTGATGTGTTATCCTAGAAGTTCACAGTACCCAGGAAGTGACCAAATGTTCTAGCAAGTGTCCAAGGTTACAGTAGCCTAACATTCTCTTTTAAAATGTGGGTCAGGGTTAAATCCAGACCAGATAAAAAGCCAGGGACCTGTCTGCAGCATCCCATCATCTCTATTCTACCACCCTTCTTCAGTGAGCACCTACCCTGAAACCACCCCACACTCCTGTTGGTAACCATTTTCCTTGGTAGCACCACAGTTGGATTTCACTAGCACCCCTCTAGGTTTCATCTCCTCTTCCTCTACTCTGATGTCTTGACATTTTGACTCTTTTGTGCCTAGTTTAGCTCTCACACTATTTTAAGATAAAGCTGATCTTTCTGTGTCTTGACTCTAAGCCCCACCAGGTCTATTTTTCAAATGCAATTCATCGAAGTCCTAGTCCACTCTCCCCGTGTGGCTTGCCCTCGCTCCTGGACTGAGATGCTCCTAGAAGTAGCTGCTTTCCAGGACCCTGAAGGATAGATTCAATTTTACTTGACAATAAGGGGAAGGGAAATATTCTATGGAGAAGATATGGCACAGCCAATTAGCCTTCCTTGGACTAAAAGACAAAGGTTCATGTGGGAAAGAAGTCTATAAAAGTAAGCACACATGAAATTGTAGAAGGCCTTGTGGGCTATATTAAGATATTTGGCCTATACAAAAAAAGAGATCTATGGAATTTATTTTATTTTCAGTTGAGGAATATGTGTTTTTGATCTCTGAAGAATGTCCATAAGTAAAAGCCTTATTTTAACAAAGCTGCAGGCACTCAGGGAGCCTACAAACACAAACATTCACAAGCAAAGGTGCTAATATACACTATTTGTGAACATCAAAAACCAGGTTGTGATAATTGGAAAAGTAGAGCTACTAAAGCCATGGTGAAATAGCCATTGAATAATAATTCACTAAGCGCCTTCTACATGTGAGATACTGTGTTTGGCACTAAAGGGGATCTGAAGTGTAAGATACAGCATCTGACCTCAAGAGACTGCAAGTGGCTCCTGATCATTCTGCAACCGGCTTCTCCAGAACCTCTAAAAGTAGACTGCAGGAAGTCATGGAAATTGCCAGTAAGATTGTTTATCTGAAAATTTATCCAGAATAAATTCCCTTCACTTTATTTGATGCTATCCTTCATAAAACAATAACAGGGGTGACATGTTTAAGATATTTTGTTACATTTATTTGGCATGTACATGTCCAGTTTAAAAAAATTTTTGTCAGTCCTCTGAGTAGGTGTAACAAGTTCACATCTAAGTAATCTACCACATCTAAATCATCTACAGTCTGCAAATTAAATCAGTGCATAATCATGACCAAAAATGCTCCTGCAGATGCTATTACATGAGATCGTAAGGTCAGTTCTATTTTGAATCAATTTGTAAAACAAGAGAAAGAGGAAATAAGATTCTCATTAGAATCTTGGCTAGCAATTTAAAAAAATGTGTCTTTTCTGGGAGGAAATTTGAGTGGGACTCTTAGAATGGTTTGTAGGCAAAACCAAACAAGCAAATAAAACTGACTAGTTTCCCACCCTGCAAAAGAAGCTCATGTTATTTGTTTTCTAATATTTGAAAGAGGCAGCATGTCAAGGTTGGTGCCTGAGGGCATAGTTGTTCACTTAAGCAAGAAAAGGAAAGAAAAAAGAAAAGAAAATCACCATAAAAAAGGGAAAGTGTCTGGCAAGGTAGGAGACAATAAATGGAGAAATGTTTTGCTCTGAAATGTGAACAAGCGGTGATATTAAAATGCAAATACAGAAGGGGGACTACTGGAAATACAGAGCAAAGCCTTACTCTTCACTTAAAATGATCTAAAATGTATGAATGAGAGTGAGCTGCAGAACAAATGATCATTGCTGCCCTTCCCCATGGTATAATCACATGGGCTTTTGCAATTTCATCATTACTACTGTCTCCTCCTCTAACACTGTTAATCGATGTCTCAACATTTGGGAGTACAAGAGTAGAGAGTAGAACTGGTCAAGCATTGTTCTCAAAAGGGAGAGACAAGTTAGGCTATCCATTTTCTCCAAAATTTATTTTTCAAACACCAATCTTTTCCAGTGCTTTTACTTAACATATGTCCAGATTGCCTCAAAACTGGAAAACTGGTAATGGCAAGAAGAGAGAACACTAAACATATGGAACAATTACTAAGGCATTGGAGGTCCAACGTTTTGCCGCATACCTTATGGAATAATTTTCTAATATTTATAATAATCCTATAAATAAGATATATAATCTCAGTTTGTAAAAAAACAAAACAAACAAAAAAGCTCTAAAGCTCAGAAAAACCTATTATTTTTCTCCAAATTAAAAAAACAATAAATGGAGATGTAAAGATATAAACCTAAGACCACCAAATTTCACACCATGTAGTCACTGGAGTATGCCTAACTGTTTCCAAATAGGGAAATATATCTTTGAAGCATAGATACATTTGAAGATGTTTACTTGTAAGTATTAATTTAATTATTTGTTTAAAACTTATTTTCCTTAAGAGTGACTTTTCTTGGTACCTAGCAAAATCATTTCCTGGGTATTTACTAAATCTTTGATGTAGTGAATCATGCACATATAATGTCATTAATATGTTTCAACAAATATAAATAGAAAATATACTTCCTGTGATCACAAAATACATTTCCAAGCCAAGCATAACAATGTTTGCTACCAAGGAGGTAAAGTGTGTGTGTGTGTGTCCTCACTTGGAAAAGATATAGTTGAAAGTAGCAGCTTGAAAAAATAGGCATTGACCCCGTATTACTGATATGCTGCTACATACAAACTACCCCAAAATAAAGGCTTAAAGTAAGTGTGGATTAACTTGGCAATTCCTTGGGTTTTGCCTGGGCTTACCTAAAAGGTGTATTCAGTTCAAGAGTCAGCTGAAAGCTGAGCTGAGCTGTCACAGTGGAGAAACTGGCATCTCTTCCATGTGGTCTTGCACACTGGAGGAGTCGAGACAGCCCCTCATAAGGTGGGGTCAGCCTCCCAAGAGGCCAGGCTCCAGTGGGCAAGCTCTCACCACATCTAGACTTGTGTCATGATTATCAATGTCCTGTGAGCCAAAGCAAGTCACGGCAATTACAGAATCAGTGTTGGAGGGGACTACACCAAGGACATAAACAACATGATACGAGACTCTTTAAAATAATAATTAAATATTAAAATAACAATCTATTAAAATAATAGATTAAAATAATAATCTAACACAGACATCTTTTGGACTTAAAGACAGCTTTCCTTTAGAAGCATGGTAGAGTAACTTTGTCAATTAGGCTCCAAAAAGGATGTTATCTGATGCTTGCTGTTTCAGAATTTAAGAGGAAAAGAGATCTAATTTTTAAGGTGGATTCCTAAAGAAAGAAGGGGAGGTGACAGAAGTTCTGGTCCGTGAGTTGGTGGACCATGAAAATAGTCCTGATTGGGCATAGGTATAGCCCTGGTATGTGGATATGTGTGAGAAATAAAAGTAGTAAGCATAAAGATACGCAAATTTGTTAGCCCACCATGATGCACCCTTGACCAAAATCCACATTAGCAGTTGTGGTTCACAAAAACAGCCTTCGTGTCTCAGTGATACTCAGTGCCAGTGAATGATACAGGACTACCACAGCAGAGCAGCCTTCAACAGTAGCTCCCTGTGTCAGTGAGAAGCCACAGCTGTAGTGGATCTCACAGATGCCTACTCTCTCCATGATTGGATGTCCATGACACACTACCATGCCTAACACTCTCAGATGGGCAAAGAAGCATACCCCTTAGGGCAGATGGGCAAAGAAGCATAGCGTTAGCCTAGCTTCAGAGTGCTCACTAGGTGTCAGTACCATTCTACACACTTTACAGTTGGCTTCTGTGACCATTCCCATTTTATGGAGAAGGAAAAAGGGGCAAAGAAAAGTTAATTAACTTTCCAATTCCAAACAGCTGTTATACAGCAGAGCTAGGACTCAAAGCTAAGCAGTTTGCCTTCCTTGGAGATTGATGCATTAGAAAAGTAAATGGTGTGACCATATTTGCAACTCTTTGGGAAGTTCATGCTGATTTTAAAAGCACTCTTGAATTGGGAATCGCATACTCCTGTGTTTTAATCTTAACGATACTCTGGTCCCCTCCCAGGTCTGAACAAATATATGTTTATTTTTCTACACAGTGAATTTATATTTCTTTATACTTTTTATCTTGTATTGAGATACCTTTAGAAGAATAGATAGGGATTACAATGTATCTTTACAAAAGAAATTCTTTATGTTTATGAAACATTCCTGTTTGTGACTATCTCATTTATTTTCTGTAAAAATAAATGTTAGCCATATGATATCACTTGTTTTGTAACACAAGTTTCAGTGGGCCATTCTACTTTTCTGGCTTTGCAATATTTAAATGGCCACTCACATTTCAATGTTAGAGTTGATGACAACTGGTTTATTTTCATTATTCTTGCTCCAGCAAATATAAAACTCAACCCAAGACTATGAAGCTCTCAAAAAGCCTCAAAGTTTGTGGCTGTTCTTAAAAAAGCATAAATATTTGAGATCTGATATTCATTCATGATTACTTCTTTCTTAAACTGTCAAAATCCCAAATCTTTTCAAATAAAGCTATTAAAGATACTCCGGTGGATGCTTACTAAATTTTATTTTTATTTGGCTGTTTACTTTGCCATTTCTATGCTAGACTGCAGGAGTCCCTTGCTATTCTTTTTATTTAACGGTTATTTCCAATCTTTCATAACATCTGCTTGAAGCTTCACTGTTAATTTTAGATAAAATGAAAATACATTCAGAATATTCCCTTTTGATTAGATGATCAAGACTTAGAAAAAAAAAGCTGCTCAGATGCCCAGAGGGAACTGAAATGCAAACTTCAATGGAAATAGGACTGAGTTTATGGGCTGTGTTTTGGACAAAAGTAGTACCTTGATTCTAAATTTCATGATACAAAAAATGCAAGATTACTATAGATTTCATAATACATAACCATAAATGCAACTGCTCAATGACTCAGTCAAAAATGACTATAGAACTTATATTCAAAACTGTTAACTTAAGGCTATTTCTTACTTGCTAGATGTACATTATACTAAAAATTATAAAATAAAATACTTGGACATCTATAAAAGACACTAAATACAATATTATGCTTTTTTATATTGCTTAGGGAATGATTTTAACAGACGATTATTAAAGAAAAATACATTCAATTGGTCAAACTATGAATATGATTATAAATTATTACTCTGACAGCATACCTATAGGAAATTTCATAAGTTTTCTTTCCTCTCAAATAAGAGTTTTAAAAGGTAAAACAATATGCATTACACATTTACCAGAATTAAGATTTCTAAAGTAAAGAGGTTTTTTTCTGACTGCATAAATCATATTCCTCCATTGAACATCCAAGATCTAGGAGGCTGTGGGGATACAAAGGCAAATAAGATACTACTGTAGCCCTTAAGAAACTAATAAGTTCATGGGAAAGACAAATATATAAACACATAACCACAATAACAATGTGATAAAGTATTTTAGTGGAGTTATCTACATAGATATCAATTCAAGGTGAGGGGAGGGAAATACCAGCTCTGTCTGCAGAGCCAGCCATGTAGTTACAAACAGAATTAGTCTGAGACAGAGAAGGATCAGACATAAGACTCAGCTGGGAGACTAGAAAAGTGAGCCAGATGGTTTTAAGATTGCCTTTTCTAATAAAAACTGGCACAAAGATTGACTTAAATGTGTTATTTTCTTTCTGTAACTATAGCTTCCCAATTCTTCCAAAGCCTACTCTACCTCATTTTCAATCACATGTGGAATCTCCTGAAGTATGTAAAACAAAGATGGCATAACATTCTGAAAGGTAAGAAAGAAAGCTTTTGTGTGGTGGAAGCTTCTATTATACTTGGCAGTATAGGTATAAGATTCTTTTATTTGTATGTATTTATCTAGGTCTTGTCTAGAAAATTGAGAAGAATAAATTCAAGTGAATTCTCACTGCAAAACACTTAAAAGAATGTCAAGCATGAACACAAACAATGTAATTCTACAATGAACTTTAGAAGATCTGGAAGAATGATCTCTCATTCTTTTCTCATTCTTTGTTATTTTAGGGAAATCCACGCCATGTCCAGGATATCATACAGAGTCCACTCCTGCGTTAGAGACACATTAGATTGCAAAGAAAAAGAAACAGGATTTGTTAGGTCAGTGAAGGAAACACAGGGAAGCTGGGATACACAGACCACTGCCCATAGGTCTACAACTTGGCCTCATGGATAGCTGGCTCAAGGGTTAACTATCATTCAGAATCCAGTTGCACCAGGAATGAGCTAATAACTGGTAACTGGCACATCTTGCTAAATTTCAGATATCTATTTCTCCTAAGTTGGCAATTCCACCATACTCATTACTCAATTTCTTTCTGACTCTGCTTTTACTATCAACATCTCCACTTACTGCTGACATTTTTTCTAACACTGCCTCCCTGTCTTTTAAAAAATGACAATCTGACTGAATCAATTAGTTACTGCCTAATACAAAACATCTCAATTGTCAGAATTCTAGAACTCGGCCAATTATGAGTTGCCTAGTCTCCTTTATAGCTAACTCAACATTTCTACTATCTTCCAGGAAACTCCAATTCTAGGAGATGTTAAACAAGGATCATTCTACCATTAAAAAAGCTAGATAAAATATGTACCAAATCTGTCTGTTAGAAACGCATTTTTTATATATATATATAATATATATATATGCATGCACATATATATTTCATACACATATATGGGTATATTTATATTTCATACATATATATGCATATGCATATATATATGGATCTAAAATGGAAAAATAAAAATTCTGCTTTAAAAAGAGGAATTCATTTTAAAGGTAGAACTTTATTTTTTCTCAATACATTTTTCTCCCTTTAACCCTTCTTAAACATTTTCACAAAGAGTTTAACATTAACTACAATCTGAGAAGCCCTACATCAGTTACCTTTAACTGGAGCACTCATATGTGGTACATAATTAGAGGGCAGTGTCAGGGACATACAATATGGTACTCAACAATGTCAGGAACCACCGTTGGACATTTGCCTAAGAAGAGGGCCAAAGTCATGGCAGATAATTTGAATCCTGTAGCCACCCACTCCAGGTAAACCCCATAAACCATGGGGTGATAACTTTAAAAACAAAACTGATTAAAGGGTCTATAAGGGCAGGAGGATTAAGTGGGTTAACCCATAAGCCAACTTCTCTGAAGGCCCAACAGAGACTGAAATGACCAAGCTGTTTTTGAGTGGGGAAATAAACAAGTTTTTGTCCCTCCTTGAAAGGAGACACAACTCGGCATGTGGACTTTCAGAGGCAAAATCACGGTTCATCCCATCTCAACCATTTACCCATTAACCTCCATCAGGATCCTGCAGGCAGATGTCAAAAGTGAGGGAGAATAGGATCTTGATTTTTCTTGCCCTGAAAAGACTTCATCCTTCCTTTATAATGACATGATTTTTTTTATCTCCTCTCTTTTCCCTCCTCCTCCTTCTCCCCTCGCCCCCGTCCCCGCCCCCTCCTCTTTTTTATTTTTAGGTAAAGAGTTGCTTTGGGAGTAGAATAAATAATGCAACTACTTAGTGTAGAGGTATCCAATCTTTGGGCTTCCCTGGGCCACATTGGAAGAAGAAGAATTATCTTCAGCCACACATAAAATACACTAACACTAATGATAGCTAATAACTTAAAAAAAAAATTGCAAAAACAACTCATGATGTTTCAAGAAAATCTATGAATTTGTGTTAGGCCACATTCAAAGCTGTCCTGGGCTGCATGTGGCCCAAGCTATGGATTGGACAAGCTTGATTTAGTGCATCGTGGGCTTAGGGAGGCCTAAAAGAAAACTACTAATATTAAAAGGCCATCCTTAAATAAAACACGTAGTTGGCAAAATTGATCTCCAAGCTTTTCATCCCCTGGTTGTCTTAGAAACATCTAAGTTTTCCTTCTACCTCTTACGTGCTCAGTGCCTCAGGTTGAAAGCCACCCAAACTTCATCCTTCCTTTATAATTACATGAAAATTTGCTGGTACTGTTCTACATTTTATCTACTTCCTAAACTCTATCAAAGCTCACTCTTCCATTGCTTCATTCTATCAGAACTCTATTTTCTATTTAGTTGGAAATGATCCCTAGTAGAAATGTCTGCTCTAGTGATAATCTACTCTGCCTGTTCATGCATGGACCATTGGGTAAACTGATTTTAACAGCAAATAAACTGATGCCTTAGACACCATGACTTGCCTAAAGTCAGAAAAATTGCATTTGTGAAATATTGTGTCCTGCTGAACATATAGGACATCCTTGGTGATGACAAAAATCTAACAAATGTATGACTTTTAATACTCTATGTTAAGCTTATCTTGCATATCTTCTATGTTAAGCTTATCTTAATATTCTATATTAAGCTTATATTATTAAATAGCACCTAAGACTCATACCATGTTCTGACACTTGTCATTTAAATGTTGAAGTTCCTCAGGGAATGATCTTACACCTTCTTCTCATTAGACATTGTCCCTCTCTATGAGACTGGCAGATCTCACCCAATCCCAAGGATTCAATTATCAATGCTGATGTGAATGACTGCCAGGCCTGAGGTGAAGCCCGATCCACTTAGCTCCAGTCATCTACCAGAGATCTCCACTAGGCTATTTTTTCAGGTTCTTCAAACTTGACATATCCAGAGTTCAATCTTTCTGGTGTCCTGCTCTACTCTCACAATTAACTCAGTAAGTGGCATCACCATCAATGCTGTTGCTCAATCAGAAACCTGGGTGTTGTCCTGGTTTTGTCTTTCCTTTTACTCCTATATCCAATTAGTCTTTGGCATTCTACTTTTCCAACATCTCTTCAGCACATTCTCTTCTTCCCATCTCCACTAGCATACTGATAATCAAAGCTACGATCCTGTCTCCTCTGGTTTATGAAAATTGCCTTCTGCCTGGTGGTCTCTCTTAATCCAGTCTTCTCCCCAATCCTCCCCACCTCATTCTCCACATTGCTTCCAGAGTGATCTCTTTCAGACGTAAATCTAATCATGCCACTCTCCAACTTTATGCTCTGCAATGGTTCTATTGTTTTTATTATAAAGTCTAGACACATGAATGTGGCTTATAAACTCCTCCATGATCCCCCTTCTCTCCTCACTGATATGACCCGGTGCCACTTTCTGACTTTCTTCACTGCTAGCTTTAGTTTAACCACAATGGTCCTGTTTCAATTACTCCATTGCACTGAACACCTTCCTTACACACAGATTTACACATAGTATTACTTTTACTGGAAATACTCTTTCTCCTCTTCCTGACCAATCTAATTTCCTTCATCCAGTCTAGGCTCAATTATTAATATATTTTCTCCAAAAAAAAAAAAATTTCAAGGATTCCTTAGCTTTATTAAACTCGCTTATTGTACCCTGAACTTTTCCTTTATAATGCTTATCAGAACAAGACTTGATTATTTTTACGAATATTTAACACATAATTTCACTATTAGGTAAAAAGATCCATAAGGAAGCATATATCTTCTTCTGTATTCCATCCCTAATACACTGTACATAACAGGTTATCAAATCGTACTTTTATAAAATAAGTTAATGAGAAATATCTAACACATAAGAGACTTTTTAAAGTGATACTTGATAGCAATATCACTGTCTCTAGCCTCAAACTGTGTGTTCCATAATTGAGATACGAAAAACTTAGTCTAGCAAATTACAATTAACAATTGTCATACCTGATGTTTTATCTGGGATTTAGGAGACAAGATAGATACCTTTAAAGGACATTTTTTCCCTCTTAATCTCTGTTAGTTCTCATGCTGTTATGACTTTAGCATATTATCATTGTCACGGACTGATCATTGAGCAAAATTTTGAAAAATTATGGACTCATTTAAAAATGAGAGAGAGAATAGAATTTGAAATAACTATCACAAGTAACTACCTAGGTATTCAAGAGTCAAAGAAAAATGGTCTCAATAAAATGTTGAACACAGCAAGCAATAGCCTACTTTTAAACTGTAACTGAAAACAGGGTTTGCAATAACTATAAGTGGGTCAGACAACTTTGCCCTCCTGGCATAAGGTTTTAAGGTAATTGAAAGGTTCATGAATTAAAGATAGACCTTTCTAAAATATTACAAATCTATAGCTATCATCTGGCACATTATCTAACAAATTGCTAAGGATTTTTATGAACTTTGCACATGCCAGACATGGTTCTTATAAACAGCATTGGGGTACTGTCTCCCAGCTGGCTTTAATCAGCTGGAATGGAATGCAATCAGCATCACAAATTAATAATACTCCTTTTCGTGATCATTTTATTCCGTAAAGAAATGACAAATGGGTAAAAATGCTGTTAAAAATCACAAAATAATGTTTCCGAAGGGAACATTAGTTAGTTTGATTTGAAGATGCCCATGATTGCTTATATGTGATTTCCCAAAGCAACAGACTTGAACGGATGCTTCTGAAGCCATTTCCACTTTGATTGTAGAGTCAAATAAAGAGTTTTGCCACAGGACAAAATGTGGCAAAAATCACTAACTTTATCTAACTTTATCCCAGTTTATGGAAACAGTTACATGTATACACACTCACACACATGCATCTACACACATTGACATTCAGAAAATCAACATTTTAGATGGTCAGAAAAATACTATTTCATAACTATTTTATAATATGGTTGATTTAATTTTTCAAAACTTTTAGAGTTAGTATCACTTTTTGAAACCTCCAGAAAAAGCAAACCTCCGCCTGTCATCCAGGGATATGCTATCTATATGCATAAATGACCAAACTTTCAAGATAATAGGAATGAAAAATGTAGCATTTAGATTCCTGTGTCTTGACCTTGGCTCTAACGTTAAGTTAAACTTTTGTGCCCTCCACTCCCATGCCCCTAGTAAAACCGAAAAGGAAAAAAAAAGGAGTTCATAGAGATAGGATAAAGAACTGTTCTACACAGCTCATGAAATACTACTACTGAGGCCGGGCGCGGTGGCTCAAGTCTGTAATCCCAGCACTTTGGGAGGCCGAGACGGGCGGATCACGAGGTCAGGAGATCGAGACCCTCCTGGCTAACACGGTGAAACCCCGTCTCTACTAAAAATACAAAAAAAAAAATTAGCCGGGCGAGGTGGTGGGCGCCTGTGGTCCCAGCCACTCGGGAGGCTGAGGCTGGAGAATGGCGTGAACCCAGGAGGCAGAGGTTGCGGTGAGCTGAGATCCGGCCACTGCACTCTAGCCTGGGCGACAGAGCAAGACTCCGTCTCAAAAAAAAAAAAAAAAAAAAAAAAAAAAAAAAAAAAAAAAAAAAAAAGAAATACTACTACTGTTTCAGATAGACACTTTGATTTAACGTGCATTGGCAGACAATTCAAAAATTATGACTGAGCTCTTATGTGACACACGAACCCACTACAAAGCTTGAATTACTCATTTGTTTATCTCATAAAACATGGGCTGGTGCAACATAAGGACATTTCTAGCACACTCCATGGAGACATAATCTGTAACTGTTTAAAATGATAAAAGGCTAACAAAATGGATTGAACACTGCATATCAAGGGCATATGATTAACAGCCCTCAGAAAATCAAAAACCAGAGAAAACACACAAAAAAGCATGAATATGAACATCTGGTCTTGCGGTTATGGATACTCTCAGTAGGCATTCAGTTGCAAATGATTACTTTTTACTTATTAAATCATACTTGGCTTTTGACACCACCTTGTGTAATCTGCATCTAGAGAGTATACTGGAGACATTTTAATCATATCTTCTGTTGAGTGTCTACATCAACTGGATATTCATAAAATTTTGCATTTGGTTCTTTCATAATATCTTTCTTCACATTAGAGCCTTTAAGATGGTTCAAATGCCTCCATATAGAATTTTCCACATTGTTGAATTTACATAAACAAAATGATTAATAATCCAATTTAAGTGCAGCTACTGTGAAACTCTGGCCTACATTTCCTCTAGTAATGCTTTCTGTTTTTTTTTTTTTTTTTTTTTTTTGAAAGTGAGGCCCAAATTAAATTTAGAGCATAATACAATAGAGTTCTATAACTTCTTCCTGTGATTTGATTATAACAATTCTAATTTAAATGCTTTAGAGATGAACATCTAAGCACAATAATTCTAGTGGAACTATATATAACATTAAGAACTATTTATCATGTAAATAACTCTTAAGTCACTGTATAAGTTTATATCCTAAGCACAGAAGTTGAAAAAATTCGAGCATATAACACATTCAAACTCAATTGTAGAGTCCAAGGTTAATTAAGGAAACAAAGGGGATGTGACATCGAGATCTGCCCAAATTCACATAACTAGATAGCAGCTGAGCTAAGAAGGCAAAGTAAGCCCAGTGTGTCTTCCTTATGCTCTACTGCTTCTCCTCTTGTTATTAAAAAAAAAAAAAGAAGAAGCAATATCAATGAATGTAAGTCATTCCAAAGAAGCCTAGTGGAAAGGTGCTCTCTCCGTTCCCAGTACATGGTACCGTCACTCCAGCTCCCCAGAGTCCACACTTTCTACTGCTTCTGTTGTTCAAGTCATATCTTCCATAACTATAAATTCTATACTAATTCTTTCATTGACTTATTAATCAGTGGAACTCTACTGACTTCTCACTGTGGTAACATGTAACTCATACCCACTCACAGGAATGTTCTGTTTCTTAAACCACCTGGTAGCATAACAGCATTAGCTTGTCTATATCAAGCTTCATCTCTCTTTCTTCCTTCTGTCTCAACTTCTGCCCTGGTAGTTTTACATTGTCAAGGTTGATTAATATTTAAATTCCATAATTATTTTGTGCTTTCTCATCAAGCAAGGGTTGGGGACTTTTTTCTGTAAAAGGACAGATGCTAATGATGTTAGGCTTTGTGGAAAATAATAAGTGTTGGTGAGGATGTGGAGCTACTGGAATCCTTGTGTACTGTTGATGGGGTTGCAAAGGTACAGAAGCTATGGAAAATAGTATGGAGGCTCCTCAGAAAGTTAAACATAGAACTATATGATCCAGCAGTTCTGCTTCTACATGTTTATTTTAAAAAATGAAAACAGGCTCTCAAAGAGATATTTGTGCACCTATATTCACTGCACAGCATTATTTACAATAGCCAAGAAGTGGAAGCAACCTAAATGTCCACCAATGAATGAATGGTTAAAGAAAATGTAGTGTATACACACAAACATAAAATAATTGCATAGTACCTTCAGAGAGATAAAGAAAAATAATTTATAGGCTAGAATTTTACAGTAAACCCACACTATCCTATCCATGTGTGAGAAGAAAATAAAACTTCAAAACAATTACACCTACAAAAAATGTATAACACTTTCTAGACCTAGACCACTCTGGAAGAATTGAAAGTTGTACTTCAGAAAGAAGAAAAATAATTTGAGAAAATAATTGGTATAAGAATCAATGCTACTTAGGGATATGCTCAATCAAGGACATGTCGGGTGGGGGGAAGGGAAAGAGAGAGAGAGAGAGAGATTGAGCGAGAGAGAAAGAGAGAGAGAATGGAATATTAGTATTATTATGCAGAGCCTTATTAAATTGAATATGAAACAGCCATATTAAAGAAGAAAATCCTGTCATACGTTACAACACGAATGAACCTGGCAGACATCATGCTAAGGGAAATAAACCCATGGCAATAAAACACATATTGCATTATTTCACTTATATGAACTATCTAAAGTAGTCAAAATCTCAGAAATATAAAGCAAAATGATGGACTAGGGAATAGGGAAAAGGAGTATAGTGTTTCAGTGGCTAGTGAGTTTGTTTTGCAAGATTAAACTGTTCTAGAGATCTGTTGCACAACAATGAACATAGAGTTCACAGTTTGCACTGTACACTTAAAAATGGTTAGGATGGTAAAGTTTAAGTGTCTTTTACCACTAGAAAAATGCTCTCAAAACAAAGGTAAAGAGGATAAGGGAAGACACAGGAGGCCCTGAAGCAGCCAATAGCACCCTAGCCTCTCACAAAAATAAAAGGGTAAGCTTTCTATCCCATTCCCCCACCACACCAAGCAACCTTGAAATGTCATCAAAGTGGGTGCAAATGTTTTCTAAATATATGCCTGTATGTCTATATATATATATATGTGTGTGTGTGTGTGTGTGTGTGTGCATTTATGTCTGCTCATATATGTGTGTGTGCTGAGCTTTTTAAAAAATGTCTTTTCTTATCCTTTCTTTTCCTTTTTTTTTTCCTTAATCAGCTGAATTGCTCACATCCTAAAGTTGTTTTCTAATCTCACATACTATCTAGTCCATGGAATCTACATACCTGCTCTTTCCTTCAGCTTTTATCTGGGTTAGAGTCAAAAAAGAAAAATGTTAAGCTAGTTTTCTTTATTTCTTTCTTCAGTTGCTCTTCTTAGTCACAGTCATTAATTCTTTAATACCATATTAATTCATATTCTCTCTCTCTCTCTTTCTCTCTGTTTGATTGAGCATGTGACCAAGTAGCATAGTCTCTCACACCCCATTTTTGTTTATCAAATTATGTTTCTTCATTCTGAAGCACATTTTTCAATTCTTCCAGAGAGGTCTACGTCTAGAAAGCATTATATGTTTTTGTATGTCTAATTTTTTTCTCCTCACAAATGCATAGTGTGGGTTTGCCATAAAATTCTAGCTTATAAATTATTTTTTCCTTATCTCTCTGAAGGTACTATGCAATTATATTCATGTAACCAAAATGCTTAATAAAGAAAGTTAATGTCAAAATCTGTTTTATTCTGAATGTACTTCCTCAATTGACCTCATTCTTGGGAATAGTTTCTTCCATTTATTCAATTGTCTTCCTTGCTTGGTGATACTGTATTTTCTTAAATGTTTGATGGTTAACAATATTTGCATCTGTTTATAGTTAAGATTTGCTGTTAAATTATTTGATATATCAATCTATATGATATACCTCAGTATAGGGTTAGGAAAGGCAAGAAGTAGCTTCCTCTGATTGCATTCAAGCCTGTTTTCAGAAGAAGGGAGGGTGTTGGGTAGCTGAACATATAAAGAAGATTCTAGAGTCACTCTCTGGACAGGGAACTCCATATTCTACTTAGGTATCACCAACTTGTCTTATTCTTATAAGTTACCAGGTATCAGACTCCCTTTGATAACATATATATCGCCCCATCACTGCCACTTGACCTAGGTGGGAGTACAGAGGATATGCAAGGGCCAGCCTATTTGTATCTGTTCTGTTAAAGTTGACTACCCACACTTTTATTTGCCTTTAGACCACCATCATGCTCTTTCTATTCCTTATATCCACCCCTTGCAGGCATGGTGCACCCTTGTTTTAGGAGTTCATTTCTATGTAATAATTAGAGAAAATGGTTCTTTCAAACTGGTGATATCTCCTCCAAATGAAGGAAGCTGCACTAGCTGTAACATTCCTGGTTTGTGTCCACTTATTCCTCCCGTGGATAGGAGAAAATTGATTGGGGGTATTTGGAAGAATGTAGTCACATATAAAGCAGCATCTTTTTGTCACTCAAAAGTGGGCCACTCTGCAGAAATTATAAGTTCTCCTTTTTTCATCTCTATCATGAATGTTATACAGGCAGCAAACACATCTGTAAATGTGGAAAGGCCTGTACAGTCTGATGCTTCCATGATTGGGTGGTAAGTCTGTCTTATTCTCATATTAGAAAACTCATTTGTTCCCACATATAAGCCACATTATTCAACATGAGCTTCATATGTGAAATATTTAACTCTCTGTGTCTTAGACCAGTGGTCCCCAACCTTTTTGGCACCAGAGACCAGTTTTGTGGAAGAAAATTTTTCCACAGATATGGGGGAGTGGCTTTGGGATGAAACTGTTCCACCTCAGATTGTCAGCCATTAGTTACATGCTCATAAGAAGCCTGCAACCTAGATCCCTCTCATGTGCAGTTGACAATAGGATTTGCTCTCCTGTGAGAATCTAATGTGGCCAATACTGGTCCATGGTTCAGGTGTTGGGAGCCCCTGTCTTAGACCATTGTCCTTTTTTTCTCCATTGATTCAGAACTCAGAAATAACAAAGGAATGTTATTTTTAGGTCACTTCAAATAACTCAACATGTGTATTTGAGATTAGTGCTTCTATCACACCTCTAATGCTTCTTGTCAGCAATTTCTGGTCCACCAAGGGCTTCAGTGTATTGTAAAAGAATGAAGTTATGCATTAGTTAAATTCTACTTTCTATCATTTTTAAGAATACATGTGTGGTATTTTTACACTATAGCATGTGCTCAGCCTACATATGGAAATGTGCTCTCTTCTAAAACAAATAAACACTTATTTTAGTGCAGACATTCTCAACTGAAAGTAATTGTACTCCTCTAAGCAGAATTTTAAAACAAGAAGCAGGGTCACGTTTGTTAAAATGACTGAGTGGCAGTATCTGGGACAAAGTCTAAACATCCTGCATTGGCACAGAATGGTCATGCACAGCAAGAGTCATCCTTCCCTAAACACCAATAATGCCTATGTTGGAAAACCCTGTTCAGGGCAACACTTCAATTACTGAAACAACTCTCCTCTCAGACATTACAAATGATACAACAGAAACACAAAGGACAATAAGCAATTACTATAAACAATTACATGTCAACAAACTATAACCTAGAAAAAAAGAATAGATTCTCAGCCACATATAACTTACTAAGACTGAATCATGAAGAAACAGAAAATCTGAACAGACCAATAAGGACAAAGGAGATTCAGTCAGTAATAAAAAGTCTCCCATCACAGAAAACCCAAGGACCTGATGTCTTCACAGCTGAATCCTACCAAACATTTAAAAAACTAATACCAATCCATGCAAAAAAGTCAATAAAAAAAAAAAAAAAACCTTGCAAAAAAACCACAAACTCTTGCAAACAAATCAAACTCTTGAAAACAAACAAACAAAACAAAACAAAAAAACGGAAGGGATCACTTCCAAACTCGTTTTGTGAGGGAGCATTCTCCTGATATTAAAGTTAGACAAGGCTTTAGAAGAAAGTAAAGTTACAAGTCAATATCCTTAATGAACAAAGGGGGAAAATCCCCAAGAAAAAATCTTGCAAACTAAATTCAACAACCATGAAAAAGTTCATCCACCATCACTACCTGGGATTTAGCCCTGGGATACAAGGATGGTTTACTGTATGCAAATCAATAAACATGACACATTACATTAAACAGAATGAATAACAAAAACCATATGATCATCTCCTTAGATATAAAAAAAAATTCACAAATTCAGCATCGTTTCATGATAAAACAAAACAAAACAAAATTCTCTCACTAAACTAGGTATAGAAAGAATGCATCTACACACAATAAAGGCCATATATGAGAAGCCCACAGCTAATATTATATTCAGTGGTGAAAAATTTAAACCTTTCCTCAAGATTTAGAACAAGGCAAGGATGCCTATACTAGCAACTTCTATGTAACATAGTACTGCAAGTCCTTGTCAGAACAATTAGCCAAGATAAATAAACAAAAGGAAAGAAAAGTAAAATTGGAAAGAAAAGTAAAATTGTCACTATTTGCTAATGACATAATCTTTCTTATATATGAAAAATCCTACAGAATATACCAAAAAACAACCTGTTATAACTAATAAACAAATACAGTAAAGTTTCAGGATACAAAATCAACACAAAAAGTCAGTAGCGATTCTATTTACTAACAATAAACCACCTGGGGAAAAGAAATCAAGAGGACAATCTCATTTACAATAATTACAAAAAATAAATAAATTTGGGTATAAGTTTAACCAAGGAGGTGAAAGAACTGTACACTAAAAAGCTATAAAAATTTGGTGAAAGACATTCAAGACTATACAGATAAAAATATATCCCATGCTCATGGATTGAAAGAATATTGTGAAAATGTCCACACTACCCCAAGTAATCTACCAATTCAATGCCAAGTCAATACTAATTTTATCTCTATTAAAATTTCAATGTCATTTCATATAGACATAGAAAAAACCCTAAAATTCACATGGAGCAACAACAAAATTCCTGAATAGCCAATACAATCATGATAAAAATAAAACAAAACAAAACAAAAAAAAACACAAAGCAAAAACAGCTGGAGGTATAACACTACCTGGTATCAAATTATACTATGGAGCTATAGTAATTAAAACAGAATGCTTCTGGCAGAAAAAAGAAAGACACATTAACCAATGGAACAAAATAAGGGTCCATAAATGAACCCGTATATGTATGTATGGTCAATTGATTGTTTATAAAAGTGCCTAAGAATATGCAATAATAAAAAGAACAATCTCTTAAGTGGTATTGGGAATACTGGGTATCTATATGCAGAAGAATGAAAGTGGACCTTAATCCCACAACACATACAAAAATCAACTCTAAATGGATTAAACACTTAAAACATAAGACCATAAAATGTGAAACTACTTGAAGAAAATGTAGAGGAAAAATAGAAATAACAGCAAAAAAACTACATGACATTGATCTAGGCAATGATTTTTTTGTTTGTTTTTTCATTCAACCCCAAAAGTGCAGTCATCAAGAACAAAAGTAGACAAATGGGATGATATAAAACTGAAAAGCTTCTGCATAGCATGGAAACAATTAAGAGTGTGCAAAGACAACCTATGAAGAAAAAAAAACCCTGAGAAGGGGTTAATATTCAATATATATAAGGAGCTCAAACAACTCAACAGCAAGAAAAACAAAAATTTAAAAATGGGCAAGAGATCTGAATAGACATTTTTCAAAAGAGGATATACAAATAGCCAACATATAAATGAAAAAATGTTCAACATCACTAATCATTAGGGAAATACAAATTAAAACCACGCTGAGGTGTCTTCTCACATGTTAGAATGGCTATTCTCAATAAGATGAAAGATAACAGGTGTTGGCAAGGACGTCGAGAAAAGAGAACCCTTGTAACTGTCAGTGTAAAATACAGTACAGAAGGTAAAATACAGTATTACAGCCATTATGGAAACTGTAAGAAGGTTCCTCAAAAAAATCAAAAGGAGAATTAGTGTATGATTCAGCAATCCCATTTCTGAGCATTTATCCAAAAGACTTAAGATCAGTTTGTTGAAGAGATGTCCACACTCCCATGTTCATCGCAGTACTGTTCACAATAGCCAATTTAGGAAGTAAACCTAAATGTTCACCAGAAGACGAATGGATAAAGAAAATGTGGGATATATACACAATGCAATACTATTCATCTTTCAAAAAGAAATTCTGCCATTTGCAATCATATGAATGGAACTGGAGAACATCATGCTAACTGAAATAAGTGAGGCACAGAAAGACAAAAATACTGCATATTCTCACTTACACATGGAATCTAAAACAATTGAACCCATAGAAACCCTCTGAATTCCTCCTAAAACCTTTACATCCCTTATACCTGAGTTTTAAGATATAAATCATCTGAAACTTAGTTTTTAAAAATAAGTCTGAATTTTCCTGAAATTATACATATGAAGAATATATTTTAGATTTGTATCTATTTGATTAAAGGAAAGTGTGGGAAGTAGAATCTCAGTTCAAGATAAAATGTCTATAAAAAGGAGAGTGATTTCAACTTTTATTGACTATAAATCACAATGATATATTTTATATGATGTTTATCTCCAATGTACCAAACACTGAACTAGTAAGTTTCCATATCAAAACAATCCTATGACAGAATTATTAGACCTTCACACTAGACAAGAGAAAACTGGGGTATCAGCAGATGAGGCAGCCTGCAAACATATGTAAGTAGAGAAGTGGGATTAAATACAGGTTGGTCTAATGAAAAAAAAAAAAAAGCCCATTCTTTTCCCTCTTGCCTTAACTCAGTACTGCTTCTCTACATAGTTAAATTAGGTAGCAAGAAAAAGCTGAGGAAAGAGGTTCAGGCAAAAATGGGAGAGACATGTCTGTATGGAAGTGAGAAAAAACAGCAACCCTTTCCCTATCTGTCCCTTTCCTCACCAAAGCCACCTGAGTCTTAGGGTTGATTCCCACAGGACTAATCTTTCTTCTAGAGTCATGTGATGATGACCACTTACATCAAAGCATTTTTCTTTATTGCTGTCATTGAGAGATCAATTTATGAACAACAGCTGCCTTATAGATGTTCCAAATCTCTAAACCACAAATGATGTGCATTATATTTTGAATTATTATTATTCAATTTAGATGTTTGGGCATTCAGTTGAACCCCAGCTCCCAATCCATCCCTTCACAATACTGTATTTTCTACTCTGCTTCATCCATTTTCACGTCCCCAAGAATGGCCAGGAAGACAGTCTCTTGATATTTTTATATTTTCTTCTCCCCTAGCACTCAGTAGAGCATGAAGGAGCTTGTGCTCATTTGCTCCTCTCTAGTTATTTTTGCATCTACCACAAACACACCTGCTCCAGTGATTTCTGGACGCGCTGGATGCTCGCCATCTGACAGAAACAGTTGTGCTTATTTGTCTGAGCAGAAGGGCCGCATTCTAATGGCACGGGACTCCAACTGATGACACAATTCTTGGATTTCATTATCAGGGATCAGTCTTTCACTTATCTTCAAAAGATATTTATTCAGGAAACAAATGTATTTATTCTTCATTGATTTCTAAGAGAACATTTAGGCTCCTACTTCTTTATGTTATCAAAAAAGAGATTACAGATTCTTTCAGAGTGGGGATCATGTATCTATTATATACGCTAACTTATGAGTACATACAAGTAGCCAATTCGTTATAGAACCATGCAAAATACAATTGTCAGATGCCAAGGAACCTTCATAAAATCTCTAAAGAGCAATTAACCTCCAGAGCCATGAACTTTACCACATTTCCTGTTTTTGTCTTTCTCCATCAACAAAAGATTTCATGATGTGTGGTACACATAGAGGCTTTGTAATTGATTAAAGGATAATGTCTTAGTCTGTCAGATTCAAAACCTTCTTCCCTACAACATTCAGTACCACATCCTAAGCAGAATTTTGGTTTCAATGAAGCAACATCAACTGTCATATTTAATTAATATTGCTAATTTGAATTTTTTTGGTTTTAAAAACTTTCTGTTGCATTTTATTTTTATTACTTTATAATTCATTAACATTATAAAGTAAAGAATATTTCCTTAGTTTTAAGTATGTTGACTTATAAGTGGCATTAAAATTAAATGGATGTAAACCAACACTAGGTATATGTAGTAGTTTGTCTCTAAGATGCCATCATGAATTTATTCTCTCTTCTTTGTGCAAGCAATTCCTCACTGAAAGTCAGAGGTCAGTCCTCCCACCTCCCAACCTTGAATTCCCTGACCCATAACTGCTGTGATCAATAGACCATGGCATGACATCTCAGGCTTGGATGTCAGGAGCCTTGTAGCTTTTACCTCAGTCCCTTAGAGTTCCTGATCTGGGAGAAGCTATTTACCATGCAAAATGCTCAACTATTTTCAGCCTGCTGTAATATGAGTAAGCTTACCTGGCCATTTGGAGGGACTATGTGGAGAAAAAAATACCTGAATAACCTCAGCTACTACAACCATTCTTAGCCAGGCTTCAAACTAAAGAAACCTTCAGCACAGTCTCAGCTGCTGTCTGACTGCAACAGATTGAAGGATAAGTGAGAATCACCAAGCCAGCTAATCTTTAGAAGCATAAGAATGAAAATCCAGTATTGTTTTAACCCCTAAGTTTTGGGGTTATTTGTATATAGCACTAAATAACCAGATTAGTGTCCATAAGAATATAATGGTTTTCCTCTTAAAAAAAAAAAAATTAACATTGGGAACCATCCTGAAGAAACTTCCAATGGCCAAATTTGGCACAACTTCAGCAATAAAATAATGATAGTAATGGATTAAAACTCATATAGCAAAAGAACTGCCCATGAGTCTGGGCCAATATAAATAGTGGGAAAAATAAATACATAGGAAAGAAGAGATAATTCTTACTTTTAGTAATATTCAAATTAATAAATAGTAAGACTGATGAAAAGTAGATAATTGCTATTTGAAAATCACATTTATAAATTTTGTGGGTAAGAATCACTGATAGTTACTAAAATTAAGAAGTAAAAGAATGATAAGACACGGGATGCTTTTATACTCTCAAAGTAACCTCACACATAATACGTATTAATTACAAAAGAAAATTTGTCACTTAACAGTGGAAAAATCCTTCAGACACAACATAAACAAAGTGATCAAAATTAATCTGTAATAAGACATGTCGATATCATGTAACGTTTGATTTGATGCTATCATTGCCAAGAAAGTATAACCTCAATCTAATCATGAGAAAGACATCAGACAAACTCCAACTGAGAAACATGCTATGACGTAAATGAGAGGTGATCTTCACAACTGTCAGGGTCATAAGAGATAAAGAGTGAAGAACTGTCCTAGACCGGGGAAAACTAAGAATGCATGACAACTAAATGCAATGTAGGACCCTGCAGTGAATCTTAGACTGGAAAATCAAGACAAAACAAAAGTAGTGGGATAACTGGGGAAATCTGAATAAGTTCTGAATATTAATAGTATTATACCAATGCTGATGTCCTGGTTTAGGTAACTCTATTATTATTATTATTCTCATATAAGATGTTAACAACAGCGAAAGGTGGTATACAAGGAATCAGCCTATGATTTTGCAACTATTTTGTAGTTTTTAAAGTATTTTATATAGAAAGTAAATATAAAGTTGATACATTAAAAAATTGATATGAAGGAAGAATGGAGGAGTAAGCATGACTTCAAAGTTGCTTCATTATATTCTTGAAGAACAGACATTTAAATGCGTATTTTTGAATACTTTTAAAAAGTAATGGAAACCTTTTATGTATGTAACGCTTTGATAAAATGTTCAAATAAATAAGAAAAAGTTGCTACATAACTCCAGTTTGACAAACACTGTTTTGTGGTATTCTCTTACAGAACACAACTTCATAATTTAATTGCCCGTCCTGTGCTCTAGCTCATTGCAGCTCCTTATGGTCTTAGCACAGGCAGCAAGACCATGAAAAGAACTGCTGTTGCTGTGACTGATCTGCTGAGTTTTGCACATGTCTTGATTTTGGTTTGATATGCAACCCATCCTAGAGGTGGAGGATGGAAGAGAAGGTTATTTAAGTTCTTTAACACCATCTCTGTAAATTATCTTCTGATGCAAAGGGAAGATCTTTGGCTGCCACACTGATATTGCAAAATCTCACCCACTGTTCGCAATATATTGGACGTGGAGTTGAAGGGATGAAAACTCAACTTATGTGAGCTAAGGTGGACTAGAGACAGATGCTATCATTCAGTTTCAGGACAGCTTCAGAAGACAATAGGTTGGGGAGGAAGCAGGTAACTTACTGGTTTTTCCTGCATCAGCACTTTTTATTGCAGCTTTGGAAGGCAGTTAATTATTTAACAGACATAAATACAAAATTATAAATAGTCCCAAAATATGTAAAGTCTCCTTGAATATTTTTGATGATCTAATCCTCATGATTAACTGTTTCTCTGACACTTTAGTAGTGCTAATTGTGGACTTCCCTCTTCTATTGTCTCAAGAAAACAACACTTAAATCAACGAGCTCTTCTATTTCTCTAATTAGTAAGCATCTGCTTTCTTTGAAAATTAAAGTTATTAAATAATATTCATTGACGGTTTACTAATGGAATAGCTTGCTATCAGAAAGAATACCCAAGAAAATTAAGAAAATATATAAACAAATAAATCAGTAGAAAAAATAAGCTACTATAAACTAAAAAAGAAAAAAAAAAAAAAAAAAGAAAAGGAAAGAAAGCATTTCAAACTTGATAGGGCAATATTCTTCAATTACAACCTAAGAAACTTTCCTCCTGAATGTGTGGCAGCTAGAATTCTAATCACCATTCTCTGTGCAGGTAAAATCACTTAAAATCAATATCCTGGCCTTTCTTAGGCTGTTGCTATCTTCGAAACCAGCATTTGATCTATTTACTCAAAGTGCGCTGAAGGGCAATAACTACAACTCAAAATCACCTTATTACCCCCTCTGTCCTTAAGCTGGTTCCAATCTGTCTAACTACTGCAATGCATGCCAAACATTATTCCTCTCCCAAAACCAATATTATCACCAACTGTTGCTGATTTATTTAGAGGTTGTGAGCATAGGCTATTAACTTTGGGAGGAAAATTCAACGTGGATAAGAAAAAACTACTTCCAGGTGGGGAAGATAAAAGAAAAGTTAAAATAAAAGAAGCAGGAATTAATGCATCGGTTGATAATCTGTTCTGTGTTGTTTTACCAACCCTTCCTGGAAGGAGAAGGGGGAGCAAGATCCGTTTATAAAGCCCCTGGAGACGTCCTCCTTCCTTGGCCACTTTTATAACTAACAGTCAGTGCCCTCGTTACCTTATTTTTGTGCACTCGTAAGATTCCAACACTAAGCAATTCTTGGCTTACATAAAATCATGAGGTAGTTTTTAAACTTATAAATAGTTGTATTGCAAAAGCTCATATGTAATCGTTAACTTGAATCTCCAAATAGCTACTATAGTTTCTCATAGAAATATAAAGTTTCTGGGGTAGGTTACGGGATGAGTCCATTCCCACACTACAATGAAGAAATACCTGAGACTGGGTAATTTATAAAGAAAGGAGCTTTACTTGACTTATAGTTCCACACTGCTGGGAGGCCTCAGGAAACTTAAAATCATGGCAGAAGTCACCTCTTGACAGGTTAGCAGGAAAGAGAATGAGTGCCAGCAGGAGAAATGCCAGATGCTTATACAACCATCAGATCTCATTAGATTCACTAATTACCATGAAAACAGAATGGGGGAACTGCCCCTGTAAAACAATTACTTTCACTTCCACCTGGTCCCACCCTTGACACATGGGGATTATTACAATCCAAGGTGAGATTTGAGGGGGGACACAGAGCCAAATCATGTTAGTTACAGAAATCTAGTTAATCTATTTCTATTCACATTTAACTGTATTCTGTAACCACTCCTATATGGGGAAAATGCATTCAGAAATACCCTAAGAAGGCTGGAAGCACACATCCTCACCAGATGTCCTGATTGGGTCAGCAGTGATTGATGCTGATTTGCTGGGGCAGAGGTTACAGGAGAGTAGGGCTGGCAGAATGGGGAGAAATGGGAGAATTTGAGGGTGAAGGGCATGCAGAGGAGTTAAGATTGAGCTGAAGGGCCAGGGAAAATTTGACACAAGTCACATGAGGTGACAGAAAGGATTGAGGGCTTTGAATGTGGGCTCAAGGTGTGGAGAAAAATAGAGGCAAGGTCTATTCTCCCTTCTCCAACCACTTCCTTTCTCTCTCCCCAACTACATTCTCACTCCTGTGGAGTTGATGCTGAGCTGGGATGAGCTGAGGTGGGAGGAAAAGAACAGTGATGGTGGAACACAGTCTGCCAAATGTACTTCTCTCCTTCTTTCATACTTTTATGGCCACTAGCATTGAGGTAAGAAAAGAAAAGAAAAGGAAAGGAAAGAGAAAAGGAAAGGAAAGAGAAAAGGAAAGGAAAGGAAACGAAAGAAAAGGAAAGGAAAGGAAGGAAAGAAGGATTTGGAACAGGGATTAGCCGGTATGTCAAATCGGGCCTATCTGTAAATGAAATAATATTGAATTGCAAACACACATAAATGTCTACATATTGTGTATGGTTGTTTTCATGCTAAATGGCAAAATTGAGTAGTTGTGACAGAAACCATATGGTTTATGAGACCAAAAATATCTACTCTCTGGCCCTTTGCAGAGTTTGCAAACTTCTGGTTTAGAACCATACTAGAGAATAAGTCATATCAAGTGAGAGAGCTTTTCCATTCAACCTCCTCTTTGTTGCCTCGCCCCATCATCATGGAGCATTTCCTGCTTTTCTTACTGTGGCTGCTGTAGAAAGGGTGCTTACACAGGATGATGTAACAGGAGAGACCAGGACTAAAAAGAACAGAAGGTTTCTAAGCAGTTATATAAAGTACAGAACTAAGGGCAGGGAGTGAAGAGAAAGTGCCTGGGGCATCAGAAGAGAATTACCTCTAGCTGTTCAAAGAAAGTTACCTTTCTTATAAAAGGTCAAATAAAGACTCCATGGGACTCTCTTGTTGGCTTTCTATTCTCTACTTGTCTATGCTGTAAAATTGTATATTTCATCTGCCCTCTGGCTTACTTTTTAGTCCAAGTGGGAACCTTACTTTCTCAACAAGGCAATAATTTCTTCAAATGCAATATTCCTTTTATGTCTTCCATGGTGTGTAGTACAGTCTAGGTACAGGTTGAGCAACATAAAGTGCAGAAGCTAATTGCACATGTAGAGGAACTCAGAGACAAGAAAATACAAGACTTAATTTAGTCAGGTGAGCATCCCTGATAATTCTGAGAATTTACTGAATAAGAAACCATTATAATTTGCATTTTTTTCTCCAAATTTTCCTAAATTTTAAAATGTTACAATTGCAAAATAAATAATTTTTTTAAAGTTTATTTTTTAGCAATTTTAGGAAGTTGCATTTGGAGAAGGCTGAAATTTTAGTAGCCTTTTTGTGTTTTAATATTGGCTTTTGGGGGGGGTGGAGCAAGATGGCCGAATAGGAACAGCTCCAGTCTCCATCTCCCAGTGCGAGCGACACAGAAGACCAGTGATTTCTGCATTTTCAACTGAGGTACGGGGGTCATCTCACTCGGGAGTGCCGGACAATCCGTGCGGGTCAGCTGCTGCAGCCTGACCAGCGAGAGCTGAAGCAGGGCGAGGCATCGCCTCACCTGGGAAGCGCAAGAGGGAAGGGAGTCCCTTTTCCTAGCCAGGGGAACTGAGACACACAACACCTGGAAAATTGGGTAACTCCCACCCCAATACTGCACTGTAAGCACACCGGCACACCAGGAGTATATATCCAACACCTGGCTGGGAGGGTCCCACGCCCACGGAGCCTCCCTCCTTGCTAACATAGCAGTCTGCAGCAATCTAACCACAAGGCAGCAGCGAGGCTGGGGGAGGGGCGCCCGCCATTGCTGAGGCTTAAGTAGGTAAACAAAGCCGCTGGGAAGCTCGAACTGGGTGGAGCTCACAGCAGCTCAAGGAAACCTGTCTGTCTCTGTAGACTCCGCCTCTGGGGACAGGGCACAGCTAAAGCAGCAGAGGCCTGTGCAGACGCGAACGACTCTGTCTGACAGCTTTGAAGAGAGCAGTGGATCTCCCAATATGGAGGTTGAGATCTGAGAAGGGGCAGACTGCCTGCTCAAGTGGGTCCCTGACCCCTGAGTAGCCTAACTGGGAGACATCCCCCACTAGGGGCAGTCTGACACCCCGAACCTCACAGGGTGGAGTACACCCCTGAGAGGAAGCTTCCAAAGCAAGAATCAGACAGGTGCACTCACTGTTCAGCAATATTCTATCTTCTGCAAACTCTGCTGCTGATACCCAGGCAAACATGGTCTGGAGTGGACCTCAAGCAATCTCCAACAGACCTATAGCTGAGGGTCTGGACTGTCAGAAGGAAAACTATCAAACAGGAAGGACACCTATACCAAAACCCCATCAGTACGTCACCATCATCAAAGACCAGAG
>NC_045444.1:21271137-21302429 GCF_002776525.5 Piliocolobus tephrosceles | reverse complement strand
CACATATACACCATGGAATACTATGCAGCCATAAAAAAGGATGAGTTTGCGTCCTTTGTAGGGACATGGATGCAGCTGGAAACCATCATTCTTAGCAAACTATCACAAGAACAGAAAACCAAACACCGCATGTTCTCACTCATAGGTGGGAACTGAACAATGAGTTCACTTGGACTCGGGAAGGGGAACATCACACACTGGGGCCTATCATGGGGAGGGGGGAGGGATTGCATTGGGGAGTTATACCTGATATAAATGATGAATTGATGGGTGCTGACGAGTTGATGGGTGCAGCACACCAACATGGTACAAGTATACATATGTAACAAACCTGCACGTTATGCACATGTACCCTAGAACTTAAAGTATAATAAAAAAAAAAAAAAATTGGCCTTTCACGACACGTGTGTTATGCCATCATTCATGATGATCTGAGTGGTAACAAACTGAAGCGAAGACACTGTGGAGGCACTCCAGAAGGAAATAATGTTTAATTTCTGATCTCTGATGGCTCTCAACAGATTCAAACAAATACTAATAAGAGATTTCTTTTTTGGCATCAGACTATGCATTTTGCTACTTGCCACAAATTGTCCTTAAGGAAAATTAGATTGTTGATTAATACAATATTAACACAGAGCTACATATGATAATAGTGGCATAATATTAATGGCAATAATAATATTAAGAAACATTATAAAACTTATCTTTACAATCACTATGTATATCTGACATTATGAACTTTGTCTGACATTATGAACCAAGTCTATTGAAGATTATGTACCTTGACCAAGATTACATAGCTAGCTAGCAAGGAAACCAAGACAGAAATTCCAGTTGGCCTGTACTCAAACCAGATTTCATATCTACAATCCTTTATTTCCTTCCATACTGAACCATTACTTATTTGTATATGTGTAAACCAGAGTTCTGGGAAATCAGGAGTAGAGTAACAGGCATTAGTTTATAATTTGGTTATCATGGAATTTATAATCTGGTTTCATCACATTATTAATTAAACAGTGGATATTAATCCACTAATCACACAAATTCATAAGTGAAACTTGTAACCAGTGCAATGAAGAGATAGGATGTCATAGGGAGACCTTAGCAGGCTGGAAGACAGAAAATTTCCCTTACTGAGCAGAGAAGGATGAAGTGCAGGATGTGCCAAGGGCCACAGGTTAAACAGAGCAAACTTTTAAAAGTGTTCTAGGAACTGAAAACAGATCAGTGCAGCTGTAGCTGGATTGAGGAAGGAAAGGGCTTTCTTGACCTGCAAAAACGTACAGACACACAGGACTTTAACATCGTGTAGAGGATTGTGCCTTTGTCCTAAGAGTAAAGGAAAAATTACTGAAAGATTTTAGGCAAGCAAACGGTATCATTTGATTTCCATACATAAAAGACCATTTTGGCTGCCAAGTAGAGAATAGATTAAAATGATAGTATGAACAACAGTCCTGGTGGTGTAGACGAAGACAATTTGAGTCCTCCCAGGAGGTAGATGTATCAGAAACTGTTGTTGGGCAGGGGATGAAGGGGGTTAGATGTCCAGGATGAGTTCTAAACTCCTAGCATCCATCAATCTACCTCTTCACTTGCACAACTATTTCCTCTACCAGACAGACCCTCCCAAAATTTCGCTGGGCAACTTTCAATGAGTCAATGAATACGGTTTCCTTCATTCTTGGATCCACACAATTGATACTACAGGGCCACCTAACTAATTCTGTTGCTCTCTGAAAGTCTGTGTTAGAGGAATGTATTAGTTCATTCTCATGCTGCTATAAAGAACTGCCCCAAACTGGGTAATTTATAAAGGAAATAGGTTGAACTGACTCACAGTTCAACATAGCTAGGGAGGCCTCGGGAAACTTATAAACATGGCAGAAGGCACCTCTTCACAGGGCAGCAGGAAGCGAGAACGACAGAGCTGAGTGAAGGGAGAAGCCCCTTATAAAAGCATGAGATCTTGTGAGAACTTAATATCACAAGAATAGTATGAGGGAAACTGCCTCCATGATTCAATTACCTCTCACCAGGTCCCTCTCAGCACATGTTGGGATTATGGGAATTACAATTTGAGATAAGATTTGAGTGGAAACACAGCCAAACCATATCATTTCACTCCTGGCTCCTCACAAATCTCATGTCCTCACATTTCAAAACATAATCATACCTTTCCAACAGTCCCCCAAAATCTTAGCTCATTCCAGCATTAAATCAAAAGTCCAAGTCCAAACTCTCATCTGGGACAAATCAAATCCTTTCCACCTCTGAGCCTGCAAAATCAAAAGCAAGTTGGTTACTTTCTAGACACAATGCAGGTACAGGCTTTCAGTAAATACGCCCATTCTGAATGGGAGAAATTGGACAAAACAAAGGGACTCAGGGCCATTGCAAGTCTGAAATCCAAGAGGACAGTCACTAAACCTTAAAGTTCCAAAATAATCTCCTTTGACTTCATGTCTCACATCCAGGTCATGCTGAAGTAAGAGGTGGGCTCCCATGGCCTTCATCAGCTCTGCCCCTGTGATTTTGCAGGGTACAGTCTTTTGCTGTACCTTTTGCAGGGTACAAACCTCCTCCTGGCTGCTTTCACAGCCTGACTTTAGTGTCTGTGGCTTTTCCAGCTGCACAGTGCAAGTTGTCAGGTCTACCATTCTAGGATCTGGAGGATGGCGGCCCTCTTCTCATAGCTCCAATTGGCAGTGCCCTGGTGGGCATTCCATGTGGGAGTTCTGACCCCATATTTCCCTTCCACACTGCTCTAGCCAAGGTTCCCCATGAGGCCTCTACCGCTGCAGAAAAATTCTGTGTAGACATCTAGGCATTTTCACACAGCCTCTGAAATCTAGGTGGAGGTTCCCAAACCTCAATTCTTGACTTCTGCACACCTTCATGCCCAACACTATTTGGAATCTGCCAAGGCTTAAAGTTTGCATCCTCTGAAGCAACAGCCTAAGCTGTATGTTGGCCCCTTTCAGTCATGCCTGGAGCAGCTGAGATGCAGGGCATCAAGTTCAAGACTGCATACAGCAGGAGGGCCCAGAACAGGAAATGATTTTTTCCTCCTAGGCCTTCAGGAGGGCTGCCACAAAGGTCTCTGACATGCCCTAGATACACTTTCCCCATTGTCTTGGTGATCAACATTCGGCTCCTCATTACTTAGGCAAATTTCTGCAACAGGCTTGAGTTTTTTTTTCCTACTGCATTGTCAGGCAAATTTTCCAAACTTTTATCCTCTGCTTTCTCTTGAACCCTTTACTGCTTAGCAATTTATTCTGCCAGGCTGGGCGCAGTGGCTCACGCCTATAATCCCGCACTTTGGGAGGCTAAGGCGGGCGGATGACAAGGTCAGGAGTTTGAAACCAGCCTGGCCAACATGGTGAAACCCTGTCTCTACTAAAAATATAAAAAATTAGTTGGGCATAGTGGCGGGCACCTGTAATCCCAGCTACTTGGGAGGCAGAGGCAGGAGAATTGCTTGAACCCTGGAGGTGGGGGTTGCAGTGAGCTGAGATCATACCAGCACACTCCAGCCCAGACAACAGTGCTAGACTCCATCTCAAAAAACAAACAAATAAATTTCTTCTACCAGATACCCTAAATTATCTTTCTCAAGTTCAAAGCTCCACAGATCTGTAGGGCAGGGGCAATATGCTGTCAGTCTCCTTACATAAAAAGAGTGACCTTTACTCCAGTTCCCAACAAGTTCCTTATCTCCATCTGCGACTACCTCAGCCTGGACTTTATTGTTCATATCACTATCATCATTTTGGTCAAAGCCATTCAACAAGTATCTAGGAAATTTTAAACTTTCCCACATCTTCCTGTCTTCTTCTGAGCCCTCCTTCTGAGCAATCTCTGCCTGCTACCCAGTTCCAAAGTTACTTCCACATTTTTGGGTATCTTTATAGCAGCACCCCAGTCTTTGTGGTACCAATTTACTGCATTATTCCATTCTCACACTGCTATAAACAAACTGCCTGAGACTGGGTAATTTATAAAGGAGGGAGGTTTAGTTGATTCACAGTTCAGCATGGCTGGGGAGGCCTCAGGAAACTTACAATCATAGAAGAAGGCACCTCTTCACAGGGAAGCAGGAGAGAGAATGAAAGAGACAAACAAAGCTGGGGAGGGGGCCCTTACAAAACCATCAGATCTCATGAGAACTTACTATCATGAGAATAGCATGGGGGAAACTGCCACTATGATTCAATTATCTCCCACCAGGTCCCTCTCACCACATGTGGGGATTATGAGAACTACAATTCAAGATAAGATTTTGGTGGAGACACAGCCAAACCATATCAGAGAATTTGGGAAGGAATGGTTCACTTTTGTAAAACCAGTCAGATGTCACTAGACAAAACATCAGTCTGCTGATGTCCATTTTGAAAGGAAGAAGCATAACTGCTATTACTATACATTCTGCTATGTTTCCTTGATTCATGTTTTCAGTCGAGAAAAATAAATGTTTTTGTAGATTTGTTTGCCACAGTAAAAAATAAAAGGATAATTATCAGTATCCTAGCTAACATTTAAATGTTTTAAATTAAATTTCAAAAGTGTTCTCTATGAAATTCAATACAATTAAGTGTTGGAGTAAAAGGACATTCAAAAATCTGTTGCTACTAGAAACTAGTGACTGTATTTGTGCATAAAAACATTGTTGTTGTTGATGCTGTTTCTGCCAAATTTTTAGTAAAGAAACTCTTACAGGATTAAGAAAATTCAATGAAAATATTAGCCGTATTTTCAATTACATTTAAAAAATAATATGCTGTCTTTATCTAATATTTTAGACTCATACACATTTATCTAAGTATAGTATGTCAAATTTCATGCAGCTATGTCCCCCTTGTAAAGGAGAAGCAGTGTAAAATGCCAATTACTTGTAAAAATCTGATAAGAAGCTAAAATCCCCATATCAATAAGGGAGAAACACTGCAACAGCTTTGTAATTCTTTGCCTCAGTGGTGTTTTGAAAATTCATCCAGCTGTGAAAAAAATGTCAACTTGGACTATCTGCTTTTTGAAATGTCAGCATACCTTTCACAAAGAGCCTCCCAAAGAATAATGTAGAAACTCCAAAGGCCACATCTGTAGACATTAACAGCTTTTCTTTACAATAATCAATAAATATGGTTTAGCTTTTGTGCTAAAAAGAATGCATAACTAATTTTATTATCTAACAATTCTAAAACTATTGCTTGCAAACGTTTTTTATTACATCTAGCCTTCTACATTTCAAAGTCAGAGCTACCTAAAACTATGTACCATAAATAACTGTCTCACTTCCTTGTATTGATTTATCTATGATAAGCTTGCAATAAATATTTAATGATGGATAAAGGTAGAAGAGAAAGCAACATAGGGGAGTACAAAAGGAGTAAGGAAATGTAAGAAGAGAAAAGAGCAGAGGAGAAAAGGAAAGGAAAACAGAGAAGAGAGAATGGAAAGAAAAGGAGAAAGATGTCAGAGGTTGGAATAACTAATCATACAAAACAATACCAAATTTCTACTCCTTGATACCATATTATAAGCAAAATTATTATAATCAGATATTTTTAATACTTACAATAAAAACTCAAAGCTAACCAATGAAATCTTCAATTCAGTACCAGAAAATACTAATAAGGAGGTCTACAATGCTCAGTAGATGTCACAGAATGTCTCAGGCTTGGCAGTGGCCTGGGCTTACCAGATGCTCACCTAGTCCAGCTGTCTCAGTTCTAACACAGGCTTGCTCTGTAAATCAGGGACTTTCGTAGAACAATATGCATATAGTGCAAAAAGTACACTAAGCTTTCATTGGAGATGACAAATAACTACGCACCACCAAGGGAAGGAAAGATGACTTAGTCAAATAGAAATAAAGCCATTAAATGTGCAGATAAATGTGTTTTCTGGGAAAGAATCAACAAGCTTAAGTATTCTAGCATTGACCCACGGAGAGATTTTACTCATTTATTACTTTCACACTTAAACATTTATCATAAAACACACTTAATCTTGGCTGCTGTGTGTTTGAAACTGCAACTGCATTTATCAAGGGAGGGGTCCATTTTTCTGGCATTCTTACATTGATCTGTGCTAGTATGCTTGCTGCTTTGTAAAGACTCACATTATATTCACTTGTGTACATCCAGTTTTGTCAACTGTATTTTAAGTCTCCCAAAACTGTTCATTCCAGCATTTTCTATTTATTTTAATATCCCAAAATGGCTCAGCATTTGATAGGCATGAAATCAATACCTTGGAATAACTGATAGCCTTTGTTACTACGAAAGACAGTAAAGGGGAACTGCAAGGTATGAGTATAGTTAGATTTCACAATTTTTTAAACAATAGAGCCACCGTTTTCTCTGTCAATCATTCAGCCTACCACTTTTAGGAATCTCATTGGCTTTGTATAACCTTCTTTGAAGTGTTTTTTTTTTTTTTTTTTTTACGTTTAGTTGTTTTTAGGTCAAGTTCATTTTTTGCATGTTTATGCTTTGTTAAGAATGAGGGGGGCTTAAGACCTTTTGTGGTAACAGCCAAGATAAGAAAGGATGAATGGCAAAGAAATTAATCTACATTGAGTATCAACTACATGCCAGACAAAGATCTAGGCACGTTCATGTGCTGTTATAATGCTGTTTATTTTTATGCATTATTTATTAACTCTTACCCTTCTGAAGGGCACACTGATTTTCCCTTGGGTATCTACCCCTCCTTGCTATGATCATGGGTCTCGATAGAAGCTATACCCCTCACCAGTGTCAAAGGAAGTCTGGATGGATCTAACACAATACCCCTTACAATATCCATTAGGTCAAGAATCCAAACTGAAGCCAATCAATTCCTGACAATCCCCTGTTCTAGACTTGTTCTGGAATGAGATTGTGACCCGATCCAAGTCAACGGTATATGAGAAAAGATTTCAGAGGGCTTCTAAGAAAAATGCTCCCTCACATATAAGAGAAGGCACTGGGAAGATATGTCTCTCTTCCTTTAGATGTTATGGCAACACATGAATGAGAAGTTTGGGATTGTGAAGCCAAGGGAAAACCAGCAAATGAAGATGGCAGAGGACAGAGCCAAGAGAATCAGAAACCCTGTGAAGCAGATACTAAGTCTTGAGTTCTGCATAGTAGAATAATTTGAGCAAGATTTTAAATTACTTGCAGCAAAAAACATCCTTCCAAATACATTTATGTTACTTCATTACATTCAACCAAATATAAGAAATATATATCTATCATTTCTATTTTACATTTATGAAACTCAGTTAACATGTGTGGAGTATCAGGCACCGTGCTAACTGTATTTATTTGTGTGTTGCATGTCTCTTTGTGTGTCTGTGAGTTATCTCATTTAGCTCACAAAACAGCTCTCTGAGGTTGTGTTATTAGTTTATTTTACAGGTCATGAAGCTGATGAAGGATAAATAATTCCACCATGGTCAGGCAACCAATACATGAAAGGGTGCAGGTCCAGCGAAGCCCACCACCAGGTTTCCTGTGCAGTCCCATTTTGTTGGGTACTAAGATTTTCACCCTGCTTTTATTGCTGTCCTTGCTCTTTTCCAAGACAAGCATAAAATGGAAAATTTAAAAATCCATGGCTGAAAAGCAAGTCAAAATGAGGTAAACTGCTTGCTTTCACTTCATTTCAGAGCTTTCTTTTCACTTCCATTCAGAGATGCCCCACATGTGGAGTTTCTGTCTGTGACCAGAAGCTTAAAAAAAGCAGTGTAGGTGGAGAAGGGAGCTGGAATTCAGAGAGATGAGTTATTAACCTGTGGCCACCTGTCTAGTGACTTCTTTCTACAGCAACAACATCTTGAATAGACACACTACTTAACGCCAATGCCTATGGCAAAACCACAAGGAAATCTGTCATATCATATCACGGAAACTGAACAACCAGTTGAATGCAGTTAAGTATGAAATGGAGTTTGCTGACCTCTATTCACAAGGAAGAGGCATGCATTGATCAAGTTGAGTCATGGTTTGAGGCATTCTTCCTCCTGGGAGAAAGTTCCTCAGAAAAGGGTCAGTAATGTGGAGTTTGATTTTGTCCTCCTTCCTAATTTTAATCTGTCTTCTTGATCCTATCTTTGAAACAGTCCTTTCCTGTTTCTATACCCTTGATTTGATTAACAGTCCCCTTGATTTATACAAAATTATTTTTAAACTTTTATTTCTCTAGAAATAAACACTTTCCCTTAAATTACCCATTGTCTCCAAAGGTTGAAAAGCTTTGCTGTAAGAATCAATATGAGAAAGCAGCAAGCACTCAAAATGGTATGTCTGTTGGTAACCATGTAATTTATACCCCTTTAACTATAACCATTTTGAGGTTAGGAACTATAGAGGTGTTTTTGTTATCTCACAAGATGCCTAGCAAAATTCAAAGCAATGAATGAAAGAATTATAAAACATATGGAAATTTTTGATTGAATGAAATAAACATGAATGTCATTAATTATTGGCTGACTACATTTTTCTTGTGAGGAATACTATTTCAAATATTATAAATTCAACCACGATTATATAACTCAGGGAAGAGATATAGTATCTTATGTCATTTTTTTTCATCTGTTAATTAAAGAAACACTTGTTAAGTGTCAACTGTGTGTCCAACTACACTAGGTTCCGGGGCTGCATATGATAAAGAACTTGGTCTCTGCTTCAGCATATTTAAGACACAGAGAAGTAATCAAAAATTGAAAAATAATGTAGTAAGTGAAATGAAAATTACACTATGTGCTTATTTCCCAAGTTAACCTTTAGTGACTTTTTACCTCTGAAACACATTAAATCCTTAGGAGTTTTGACAATGAGGGAAAAGATAATCCAAGTCTCCAGTGATAAAGTCTCCTTTTTGGCCACTCATTGCTATGAGCCTCAGAGAGTGATGTATTTTCCTATTTAAAATTCACTTTCAAAATGATTATGACTTAGGGAAAACATAGGAATAAATGAAAGATATTACTGCTGACAATAATGTGGCATTCTGCTTTGCTAGAGCCAGAGCATTTATTTGTGTCAAACAGTATCTCATTCATCTTCTCAGATTTTCTCATATAAATGATGAATATTCATCTGTAAAATTTATGGAATTAATATCTTTCAAAATTACCAGTTCGCCCTACTTTTTTGTTGCCAGTTTGGCTTATAGACAAATTTGTCATCAGGTTTCCAGTCAAATGCATTCACATAAGCAAGAGACTGAACACTCACCTAGTCGCTACTACTTAATCAAAACAGACTCCCCACTCCCTCAATAGCTAATAAGTGTCAAAGAAGAGATTCAAGCCTAGAGCTGTGTGCAGTCACAATTCTCGCCTTCATGCCATATACTACCTCTCAGCATAGTTAGTGAAGAGTAGAAGCATAACTTATTCTTTTGACTGGAATGAAGAGTAGAAGGATGTGGTAAGGTTATGATGTTGGTCAATAAGGGAGAATGATTTCATAGTAATACAAGAGGAGACTACGAATATCAAGCTTCTCATGGGGGGCAGGAACTGGGAGGCAGGGCAGCCAGAAGGTCAGCCTACCAGTCTCCTTGCTCATGGGTGGAATAGTGTCTCTGTCATGCTGCCTCCGCCTCTGACTTCATATTCATTCCAGTCTACTCTGTCTGTTAACTGTACTGTCTTTACACTCCTCTATTTTGTAGAATATTTTTAACTCCATCATTTCTGCTCAGTTTTTCTTTCAGAATTGTGATTGAACCTGATCCATCACATCCTCCTTTACTTCTCTATTATCACATTCCTTGAGTTTCTACTACACTATGTGTTGACTGGTGGGGACCAGTGAGCTTGCCCAAGAGTCAGGAATATGGAGCCACATAGAGACAAGAGCCATGGCATGAAGCTGTCCTGTCCATAGAGCTTGGGAATGACTTTCCTTAACAAAAGCTGTGGAAATGTCAGATAATATTCTTGTTGTGTTTATGATAGAGATAAGGAAATATCCTGTCCTCCACGTCCCTCTATAACAATTAAAACTAGGTTTCTTTACTTATCAGGAAACAAAGTGAGACTCTATGACAAAGAGAGATGTTCCAAGTCTAGAAATCAGAATGGATTAGAGAGTATTCTAGGGTATGTATTGATTCCTACCTAAATTACGATAACATAGCTAATGCATGGTTAACAAATGTCTGATCAAATCTCAGCTGAAGGTCAAATCTGCTTTTGTGTTAGCTTTAAAGATCTGTCAACTGCCATTTATGAAGTGAAGAAGGGTACAGTTAAGGATGCTAGCTCTGGACTCTGAATGGGCCTGAATCCTGGTTCCATAATGTCTTGATAGATGAGCTTGGTGGAGTTCATTTCTCCAAGATTCATTCTCGTTAGACATAAAATGGCAGTGATAACAGTACCCACCTAATAGGATTTCTTGAAAACTAAATACAACCCACGGAAAGATTTAGAACAGGCCCTGAAAAGTAACTGTTCCTGGCTGTTATCTTTGCTATATGTCAGGCTCCATGCTATGTGCCCTACTTCTCTAATTTCATTTTAATCATCATAATGTCTCTACCGAGAAAGTGTTATTGCCTGTCTTTGACAGAGAAGGTGGCAGACCTGGGAGTGGAATTAAAGTTTTCACAGGAACTTTCAGTCCCATGATTTGCAACTTTGTAAAAGCTTCCACTCCAATTTGAGATTAGAGCTTAAATTATGATCTTACACCAGGGAGGAAAGGGGAACTGAGTTTTAGAATGAGCAAATGACTTTTCAAGGTTTCAAAATTATATTCCCACAGTGGTATTAACACTTGACAACCTTAATGCTCTACAACCTTAAAACCCTGCTTAATTCAACATATGAGAAGTAATGGCAGTGCAAAGGCAGCCACAATGCAGAGTCTTGGAGTGCATAAAAAGCATCTGCTTCCCCATAATGTCTCAATGAATCATCATGACAAACAGAAATAAAGCCAATGCATCTCACTATATAGCTGATGCCGCTTTTCTGCTCACAAGGCACAGGAGTTAATTATTATGAACAGATGTGCTTAGATTGGACAAGAATTTATACTCCATGAAATTCAGCATGGACTAAAACAACACAATATGGTTGGTATATTTGTATTTCTTGGGTGGTTGTTGAAAGGGATGCACTGCTCACCATCCCAGAATGTTCACTTGAAGGCCCTTGAGAGTCTTACTTTCCTATTACAGACCGCTTTGCATATATATCAGTCCAGAGGAACCCACTTTACACACTGAGATTACCACATTGCCTCATTCCTAAAGTGCCTGTGATTGGTTGGTTCAGCTGTTGATGTGCCAGACTAATGAAGCCAGGATTATGCATACCTTCCCCATCTGGGGCAGTTAATTTTATTTAATATCATGGTAAGACATTCTTATCCCTTCTGGAAAAGGTGACCAGATAAGAATATGTCAACTCATTAGCACAAATATAACATTCCTATTATAATAGCTAAGAATTCATGTGCATGACTTTCATATACAATGCACAAGGCTGAACAATTATTAATTAATTCAAAAGATACTTATTTTAGATTCTTCCAGTTCAATAAATGAATTATTCACTTTTTAGGTCTAGGGTATTCAAAGACGAGTTAGAAAATTTCCTATTCTATGCCATACATAATTTAGCCTGTAACAGACATAATACTCTAAACTACAGCATATGTTCAGTTTCCGCCTAAAATGGAAAGAATAATTTTTATAAGGCTAATTAAGATAAAGATGATGAAAAATGTTATAATTTGAGGGATAAATATGGGCTGACTTCTTTGTGAAGACCTTAGATAACTAATCTCACTTATCTTACAGCTACTTTATGGCATAGGTGTTACCATTATTTTAAAGATGAGAAACTTGTGGCTTAATGAAATCAAGTAACTTGTCTAAGGCACACACACACTCAAAGCCAGAAAGCCTCTGTGGGATCCCACATGCATTTGCTGCATTGCTCTGGGAAGCTAGAGGGAAAGGAATAATTCTTTGAATTGGGGAACGCTTCAGAGAAAAAAATGCCATCTGATCTGGGCTTTGAGGATAAGTCAGATTTTATCAGTCGAAGAAGAAGAAGGACATTCAAGGTAAAGAAATAGCAGGCCCAAAGCCAGGGGTATGAAAGAATTAATACATTTTCTCGAATTTGAACACATCTCTTTCCAATCCATCTTTGTAAGCACTTTTTAGATGGTTGGTGGATTCACAGTAAAGCCTGTGGACAAGAAATACAATAAAACTTATTATTCCATTTAAATATGAAAAGCATGACCTTGGGCTTTGGGCATAATTACAACCCTGACACTAGTCCACATATCACAGTCATTTTCTACATGGCCCAAATCAACAGAGATTAACTCAACGTTACTAAGGCTTTATAAAGGACAAATTGTACATTTAATGTCATTTCCTTAACCAAAGACTGATAAATCTTACTGAAGGTATATGATTTCAACATAGTTAAACTTTGCAATCTATTTGGATGATTCATTTTAGAGAAACAGGGCAACCTGTTTTTGTGGATAAGTATGACACAGTATGCAAAAATGATCAACAATACTGTGTTGTGTAATAAAATACATCCACATATATAGTAAATACACATATAATATTAGAATATAAGAACTGGAGTACAATGTGATATAATCATACTATCTTTGCACATGTGTGAGGTCATATGCCAAATATGGTTACTATGAAAAGAAAAAAAAGAGTCTAATCAGTTAACTATATTCAGCTGCTAATAACAGAAATCCAATTATAGTGGCCTAAACACATTGATAAACACAATAAAATTGCCTGGCAGTTTTACTGTCTCTTATAAAAGAAATCTAATGATAAATGCTCCAAAGTTGACAGAGCAACTCGCTTAGGACCTTTCTGTATTTCTACTCCATAATCCCCAGTGAATGTCTCCATCTTCCAGGCCACAAGAACGTAGGTGGAGCTTCAAGAGTCTCATCCATGTGTCAAGCAAGAGCAAGAGAAGGGCAAGCCGAATCAGCAACCTTTAAAGGTATTTCCCAGAAGCTCTACACAATATTTTAAGCTTAAAACTCATTTCACACACCTAAGCCTTAAGAAAATCTAGAAAACGATGATTTTTTAAGCTAGCGACCTCTAAAAAATGTCAAGTTTGTGTTACTAGGGAATAAGAAGAAAATTAGAATTGTGGAGGCAACTAGAAACTTCCACCACAGTGTCTGATATGAAAAATCTGAACTGGTAAGTTGAGTACATCCTATGAGAAAACAGTAGCAACAGCCATGATAGCATCTTTTCAGTGCTTTGCACTTCATAAAGTGCTTTTGTAGTCTACACAATATTGAACATGAAGTGATTAAACAGCAATGGTCTGGAGTAAAGGGGCTAGGGAACATAAATAGTGTGACACAGAAAATGTCACAATGATATTCACTGAAACATTGTTAATAAGAGAAAAAAGCAAGACTAACATTGCTCTGTAGATAGTAAAAAGAGTCTTGAAGCTGGAGGTGGACATCATGGTACAGATCACATGGAATAAGACACAGGAGACATATAAGCACTCGAAACATGGAAGAAGAGTAGGAAATAGAACAGAACATTTCTAAAACCACATGGATGGTGTGTTATTTCCAGTACTTTGGTGAGAAGGAGCTAACCCTAGGTCCCATTACATATCCTTCACAGAAATATACATATACGGTATAATCATCTTAACTCCATTTTTTTTTTTCAGTCTTCCAAAAACCACAAGTTATAAGAACACGAGTTTCTTCATGGAGTTGCAGAGAGTATAGAAAAATATTTTATAGGAGGTTTTACACCCTGAGTAAAGATTTTAGGGTCAGAAACCCTAAGACAAGTAAACAACTTCCATTACAAAATTCTGTTTAATGAGTCTTGTTTCTAGATATGTTATACATTACACCTTTCCACTGTGAGACAATTCAATCTTCAGTACTTCCTTTAAGATAAGCGGGTGCCTGTGACTACTTGGGAGGCTGAGGCAGGAGAATCACTTGAACCTGGGAGGCGGAGGTTGCAGTGAGCCGAGATAGCGCCACCGCACTCCAGCCTTGGCAACAAGAGCGAGACTCCATTTCAAAAAAAAAAAAAAAAAAAGAAAAAAGATAAGCATTCCTATTCCTATTTTAGAGCTGGAAAAACTGAAGGACAAAGGGGTTAAAAGGTTAAAACCAAGGTTACAAAGCTCTTAAGTATAGAGACAAAAGTTAAACACAGATAATTAGGTTCTAAATTCTATGCTGTTTCTGCTAGGAAGGAGTAGACAAATTTCAATAATGTTGAATCATAGTTTTCCAATATTATTGTTGCCCAGTTTGTACTCCTTTGTCCTCTGTATCAGTACCCTGCTTTTTTTGGGTGGGGGCAGGGGAGTGAGGGTATTACCTCTGTTTTCACTTTCAGTAGACATATTTGGGATAAGATTGGCCCTATATTGTACCTCCTGGGGTGAGTACTAGACTTAGACTTGACCAATGAGAGTAGTGGTGATTGGTTCATAGATATGACTTCAAAGAAAGACAGTAAGTCTCAATTCCTGGGCTTTTTCTGCAACACTGGACAAGGAAAATTCCCATTATCCTGTGGTTGTTAAACCTGGACTAGAAGGTACTTCTTTATGCACAGAGATGGCTAGAAAATAAAGCGAGAACATAGAGAAGTAGAGTCAGGAAGAAAACTCAAGCCCTGATGATATCATTTGAGTCTCCAGATTTAATCATGCTTGAAGCAAAATCAAAACCTTATATTTTTCAATTATGTGCGAGAGTAAGTCCCTCTTTTTGTAATTAACCTAATTTGAGTTAGATTTTCTGTTAATATAATGCAAACAGTCTTGCCTAATAGAGTGGGTTTACAGATGTAACTGTAAAAGATGTATGATATAACTAATATGGAGAAATCTAGAACTCAAACAGGGAATAGCCGCAACTCAACCAGCATGGATCCTTTTTTTTTTTTTTTTTTCCTGTAGAGACAGGGTCTTGCTCTGTCACCGAGGCAGTAGTAGTGAAGTGGTGTTCAATAGCTCATTACAACCTTGAACTCCTGGGCTCAAGCAATCCTCCTGCCTCAGTCTCAGTACAGGTATGCACCACCATGCCCAGCTAATTTCTTTTAATTTTTTGTAGAGACGAGGTCTGGTTATGTTGCCCAGGCTGGTCTCAAACTCCTGACCTGAAGAGATCCTCCCACCTCAACCTTCCAAAGCTCTGGGATTATTGGCATAATTGTATCGCCGGGAGCCACCCTACCCAGCCCCAGCATCAATACTTTTTAAAGCCCACATTTTGTGAGTTAGTAAAACTGGCTTATCTTGAAGCAATCTGAGAATTTTTTTCCTCTGGACATATTTATGGATATACTATAAGATAATTTGATTAGAATGTTCTAGAGTACCTATGATTTGTTTTGCTTGACCTCACTTGATCCTCTAAAAATAGTCCAGTTACCGTATTTCAAAAGGTGCCTCTGCATTTTAGGTAATTGTAGAACGTGTAGTCACGCCATATCATTATAGAGGTTTATGAGAAATAGGCTCATTATACAATATCAACAAACACTATTTGAGCACGTAGCATTAATAAATAATACTTGATGTTTGTATCATAAAGGACTTGACTGTCCATTGAACACTTTGGAAAATAAAAATAGATCAGATAATTAGTATGTAGGATAGTCTCATTTCACTGATGAAAATAATACCTGAACAAAGATAAAAGAACAGGAAAAAAAATCAAGAAATACAAAAAATTATATTTCCATCACCTGGGAAAAACAGTCAACTGTATTTCATGGATCAGTTTAATGCTGTGAATAAGACTTATGTTTACAAAAGACTTCAATTTATACTCTAAATTCTACATTTTTTCCCCTATGGTTTTACTTTTACTCTTGAAATACAGATTATATCAGAACCTACCAATTCAGAGGAGTAAAAACCTTAATTATCTGCTGGGAGTAATACACTTATGCAATGTTAACAACAGTCAATGATTATAAATCCCAATTCTACTGGTTCACTCTCTCCTCCCCATCCTCTGCCCACCCAAATTATCATATCATAAGAATCTGGTCGCCTTTTCTTAACAACAGTTAGTTCTTATTTAGATGATTCACATGTATGAACCTATCACTTTTTTCCAAAATCTTTGAGAAATATAAACAAAAATGAGGGAGGGGAACTCATCAGGAAAACCTGGAGTAAATTCTTAGTAACTTTTTGGTTAAGTTTCAGAGGTATTTTTAGCACAAAATGAATACTGTGGCATTCTGTTAAGATCAGTCATTTAACCTTCACCAAGTTCTATAACTTCTCAGTTTGAAAGATTCATTTTGAAGGTATCGTTTGTGGTAATTTTTTCACCCACACATGTAGGCTTAGGCAAAGGCCATAACTTCTAACAGATCTGTGAAAATATATACTACTTTGCTATAATTGTCAATATATTTCCACCAGTTGTATCCTGCTGAAGTAATTGTTTTACCCAAGTAATAATTCTGGGATGATACCAAAGACTAAGAAACACACATAATACCAAGAATTTAAAAGTTAAAATAAAAATTTTAAAAGGACTCACAAATCCACATGGAAGAATAAATATATAAAATTTTGAAAATAACTGGACTACGAAAAAAGTATACTAGATGTTAAAACATCATAAAACTAACAATATTACAGCAGTGGAATTACTAATGTGTGAAGAGATGAATCAGTGAAAGAAAACGGAACAGGCAGAGATTGTAATATGAGAAATTACAACAGGCAGCTTTTGAAATCATGAGGTAACTAGGGATAACTGGCTATCTGAGAAACAAAACACTCTATCTCTACCGCAATTTCCCTCCTAAATATATTCCAACTAAGTATAATAATTAAATTTAAAAAGGTAACAGAAGAAGAAGATCAAGTTAGATATTTTTATACTCTAGAGATAGAGGGGCTTTTCTATGATAACACCAAATCTAGAAACCAAAACAAACAAACAAACAAAAGTTGATAGAGATGCTACTGAAAAATGTTTTAAACTTATATATCTTTAACTCTGAACTCTGTCCAATAATTTTTAAAAAACAAGTAAGTCCATAAGCAAGGTTAAAAATAAGTATCAAATGGGGAGCATATTTGCAAAATATGTGACAAAAAGGCTTACTATCCACAGTATGCCAACTAAGTGTTTCACACTTTAGAGAAAGACAAAAAAAGCAAACAGCCAGTATAAAAATAGTAAAGAAACTCTGAGAGGTAATGTAAATGAAAAGGAATGTAAATGACTAAGAAATATTAATAATAGCAATCAAAGAAATTCAAGTACAAAAATGAGTATTCCCATCCATTTTGATTGACAACTATTACAATATTGATTAGATCTGGTATTAGCTAAAGGAATGAAGAATGAGGCACTGTCCTATGCTATTGTTGAAAAATAAAATGATATGATGTTTCTAGAAGCCTGTTTGGAAATATTTATGAAAAACTTTAAAGATTAGTGCTGACTCACAAATTCCACTTATAGAAGTAGGTCCTAAAGTTCAAAATGGACAAAGTTGTAGTTCAGAGCTGTTTCTAATACAAAAACAAGCTCATATCATTCAGTAATAAACTGGTTACCACAAAATGAAACATTCATATGATCAGCTTTGTACCAATGAATAAGGACTTTAAGATATGTCTGCAAACTGTTAGGAAGGAAAAAAGCAGATGTGTTTCAGTACATATATGTATAGAAAAATGTTTGCAAGGTTGTACATTAAAATATCAAAATAAACAGTGATTTCTTTAGGTTGGTGAGATTTCAGGTAATTTTTATTATATCTTTTTCTCAATGAATTCTGTGAAACAACAGGATTCTTTTCAACCATATAGAATATTCTCATAATCATAAAGCAAATTGTATTTTGAAAACACACAAAAAATTATATAAACCCATAAAACCAAAAAATTGTTGCTTGTTCGATACCTATAACTTGATAAGTATGAGTTAACTTGTACTAATGAACAATTTAGGAATATGATATATCTACAATGGGTAATGACTCTGAATGAAGTCTAAAATAAGCCTTTTTACATATGATATGTTACATATCATGGTACTCCGTCACTTATAAAGCCCCTACATGACTTCAAAGCATAGAAATGCTTCAACCAGATCTCCTCCTAATAGATGATACAAGACTAATCAGACAGTAAGCTGGTCTGGAACCTGAGCAGGAAGCTCACAGCCGATAAAATCATCACACACTGAACAGGCCTGCTCCCTTATTCCTGGTGATCTTTTCCGCTTGGAGCTCAAATAGGGCAAAGCCACACCCATCATTGCTAGGACTGAAGTATGAGTTTATGAGTGTGAGCGCACATGCATACAACGTTCTAGGGGTAGGCAGGAGCATCAAGACGGGGTTACTTTAACACCTGGAGGAAATAATCATGGGGAAGCCTCTATTCTCTCTTCCATAGTGTATCACACACAGATGTAATGAGATAAGAGCATCGGGATAGACTGATAAAGGACTCATATGGTAGAAAATGTTTGCCCTATTTGCACCCCTGCCTCCCTCCCAGAGGCATTCTTACTTCCTGTCTGGTGGTAGAAGCTCCTGTGAGGAATCTATAAGACTCCTTGTATCATAAGAGACAGTCTCCAAAGAGGATCACCCCTCCTGGTCAGCTTCTGGAGTTGCCTGACTAACAAAGGCATTAAAGTAAAGTATGATAAATCCTGAAATACATGCTATCTACTCTGAGAAGAATGTAATTTATGCTTGTGCAAAATAAATCCAATTTATGCCTGTGTCCAAATTGCACAAAGGACAGACAATTATTATCAGTAGTACAGGACCATTGTTTTTCATCTTTCATGAAAATATATGTTTGGTTTTTCAGGAATGGAAGCCTGAAAGCATTTTTAGGGACACATTTCACATTTGGCATTTGACATTCCCATTTCCACATTCAATAAACAAAGCTGCAATTTATCCAAAGAATTCTATAGCTTTTCTAATGTGTGTGTCTTCAGAAGGTAAATGGATTTCACCTTTGGATTAGGGATGAAGCAGAAATTCATATTGATTCACAGCTTCCTTTTATTCCTGGGTTGTCGAGACATGTTCCTAGAGAGTTTGGTGTCTCTTTTGTTCTTTTCCTGTGTGTCACCACAGAATGTCCCCTCTCATTCTGGGTGGGCTGGGAGTTACCCTGACTGATAGTGGTCTGTGGTGGGAGGGATGGAAACCAGCCTCTCACAGATCCACAGGTAGCACCAACATCAGAGGTGTTAGAATAAGGCCTAAAATCAACTTGAACTTCTCATCTAATAGACCTAATAGGGTCTGTGTATGTCCTTAAAACTGAAAGAGCTGCTGACCCCAAAATAATTCTTCCATTTCAGGTGTTACACCTATTTTATAAAGCTGCTGCAGAAGCTCATGTTTCAAACTAGTTTTTCAGCTGCAAATGTAAATGAACAACCCCAAATCCCCAGATAAATGTGGAAAACCGACAGCTTATTAGACAAAGGTCAAGATGAACAAAGACAATACAGATTACAGAAGAGAATTTAAAGTAATTCTGTTCTCAAAGAGCAATTTTTTTAAAAAGGTTCTTGCCTGAAATATTGCTATATTCTATTTATCTATCAGTATCCTCATATTTTTTCTAAAAGGAACAATCAGAAAATAAGAAAGCAATTATGGAATTTTAAAAACATGTTACAAAATAGAATAGACATGGTGAAAAATCATATCTGGGAAATAAAACGAAAACATTTTTAAAAGGGCAAAAGAAAGAGATAGAAAGAGAAAAATCAAGATATAAAAGGGTAGATATAGAAGACATGTATCAGTCTAAATATATCACAGGAAAAAGATAGGACAACATGAAAATAATTAAATATAATTCTTTTTCACTAGAAGAGACATATAAGTTTTTAAATTATACCTATTAGGTATAGAGCAAAAAATAAGAACAAAATATCTTATTACAATAAATGACGACGAGAATAATGATGATGGTGATGAAAAACACATTGACAAATCCTTCTAAAATTTTATAAATTCAGGGTAAAAAGAATCTTTAAAGTCTGAAGAAAAAGGAATGAAAAAGGCACAAAAACAGGCTACCTAAAAATATTTAAGTGTGATGGTTTTATAATGTGTCAGCTTGGCTAGTTTAAATTACAATTCCAAGAATGATGGTTTCCAGCTTCATTCATGTCCCTACAAAGGACACGAACTCGTCTTTTTTTATGGCTGCATAGTATTCCATGGTGTATATGTGCTACATTTTCTTAATCCAGTCTGCCACTGATGGACATTTGGGTTGATTCCAAGTCATTCTCAGCAAACTGTTGTAAGAACAGAAAACCAAACACCGCATGTTCTCACTTATAGGTGGGAATTGAACAATGAGATCACTTGGACACAGGAAGAGGAACATCACACACCAGGGCTTATTGTGGGGAGAGGGGAGGGGAGGGATAGCATTAGGAGACATACCTAATGTAAATGATGAGTTAATGGCTGCAGCACACCAATATGGCACATGTATACATATGTAACAAACCTGCATGTTGTGCATATGTACCCTAAAACTTAAAGTATAATAAAAAATAAATAAATTACAGTTCCTAGAATTCCATTACTTGTATACAGTCATGTGCCACATAATGACTTTTTGATCCGTTAATGACTGGTCACAAAGACAATGGTAGTCCCATAACATTATAATGGAGCAGAAAAATTCCTATCACCTAGCAACATCTTAACATCACTGCACAATGCATTATGCATATGCTTGTGGTGATGTTGTGTAAACAAACCTACTGAGCTGCCAGTCATATAAAAGTGTCTAGAAATGTCCTGAGGCTTCATGTTCACTGCCACTCATTCACTGATTCACTCAGAGCAACTTCCAGTCCTGCAAATTCCATTCATGGTAAGTGCCCAACACAGGTGTACACATTTTATCTTTTGTACTATCTTTTATTGTACCTCTTCTATGTTTAGCTAAGCAAATACTTACCATTGTGTTATCATTGCCTACAGTATTCAGTAGAGTAACACGCAGTGCAGGTTTGTAGCCTAGGAGCAATAGGTCATACCATATAGCCTTAGGTGTATCGTAGGCTATCCTGTCTAGGTTTGTGTAATGTAAGTACACTCTGTGATGTTCACACAACAACAGAATCACCTAAAGACACATTTCCCAGAAAGTGTCCCTGTCATTAAGTGACACACGACTGTATTTCAGCTGAGAGAGGGTCACAAGGGAGAGTCAAAGAGATCTGAAAGGGGTAAGGAAGATAGCAGGACTTTGGTAGTTCATCTGCATTGTTGCTGATGTACTGACTTGCCTCCTGGGCATGAAGCAGCAGCTAAGCCTACAATTTTTCTACCTTTCCCTCCTTTAGCTTCTGGGACTCCAAGTTATGTTTAACTCTCAAAGAAGCCCCAGCTTATTCAAAATACCCTCCTAAGCAAGGTTAAAGATAGCAAGAATGGACATGAGTTTCAATTCATCCTCCTGGGTTCCAAGTAGTGCTATGAGTTCCAGCCTGCTTGTGACATTCTCTTTCTGACTGCCTGTCCTGTAGACTCCAAGATTCATCATCAAATGCAGAGGTGACAGCCTTCCAGAGACTGATTAACCAGTTTCAACAACTGTGTAAACCAAGTCCCTGTAATAAACTCATATCTCATACTGGTTCTGCTCTTGATCCCGACTGGTACAATGAGTGCCTGATTGGCATAAGATTTCTGACCTGAAGCATGGGGGAAAATTATTTTAAAGCCAGCATTCTACATTCTATCAAACTGTCATTTCAGTTTTGGGGCAAAATAAAATCATCTTTGAACACACAAGATCTCAGAAAACTTACCACCTCAGGGATCCTGAAAAATAACCCAAGCAAAATTAAATATAAATCCAAGAAAGAAAAAGTAGAACAAAATCTAAGTTCAGGTCCTATTTTATAATCATGCAGTAGGTCTAGAAAGCCCCCATGGGTATATCCTCAAGAAGACAACATTCACCTTTAAACAGACAACATTCACCATTAAACTAAGCTACTCAGGTATATTATGAATATATATGCATAGCTTAGAAAAATGAATATAGGAACACTTTTACACTGTTGGTGGAATTGTAAACTAGTTCAACCATTATGGAAAACAGTATGGCAATTCCTCAAGGATCTAGAACTAGATGTACCATATGACCCAGCCATCCCACTACTGGGTATATACCCAAAGGATTATAAATCATGCTGCTATAAAGACACATGCACACGTATGTTTATTGCGGCACTATTCACAATAGCAAAGACCAGTGACAGACTGGATTAAGAAAATGTGGCACATATACACCATGGAATATTATTCACCCATAAAAAAGGATGAGTTTGCGTCCTTTGTAGGGACATGGATGCAGCTGAAAACCATCATTCTTAGCAAACTATTACAAGAACAGAAAACCAAACACCGCATGTTCTCACTCATAGGTGGGAACTGAACAATGAGATCACTTGGACTCAGGAAGGGGAACATCACACACCGGGGCCTATCATGGGGAGGGGGGAGGGGGGAGGGATTGCATTGGGAGTTATACATGATATAAATGATAAATTGATGGGTGCTGACGAGTTGATGGGTGCAGCACACCAACATGGCACAAGTATACATATGTAACAAACCTGCACGTTATGCACATGTACCCTAGAATTTAAAGTATAATAAAAAATAAATAAATAAAAAATAAAATAAAATAAAAGGTTTTCAATTAAAAAAAAAAAAAGAAATATGGCCGGGCGCGGTGGCTCAAGCCTGTAATCCCAGCACTTTGGGAGGCTGAGACGGGCAGATCACAAGGTCAGGAGATCGAGACCATCCTGGCTAACATTGTGAAACCCCGTCTCTACTAAAAAATACAAAAAACTAGCCGGGCGAGGTGGCAGGCGCCTGTAGTCCCAGCTACTTGGGAGGCTGAGGCAGGAGAATGGCGTAAACCCCGCAGACGGAGCTTGGAGTGAGCTGAGATCCGGCCACTGCACTCCAGCCTGGGTGACAGAGCGAGACTTCGTCTCAAAAAAAAAAAAAAAAAAGAAAAGAAATATGAATATTACACTATGAATTATTATTTTGAGGCACAGTTGCTAAGAAAACTACATATCATGTTTTGTTAAACAAATAAACAAAAATGAAAAGAAGGAAAAGAAAAAATTCCTAAAGAGAGCTATGGTTCCTAGATGAAACAAGCTAGGCGTCATCTGACATGAAGCAATTAATAGAATATAACAGAGTTTTCTAGAAAAACAATAGCGTACATATACCAGTGAAGAAATTGCAGAAGAATGAGGGGGCCTATTAAGAATATGAAGTAAAGCATAATTTGTAATTTTTTAAAACTTTATAATGTATTAAGTATAATAATTATACCATGATGTAGTTCCTTTAAAAATCTTTTGTCACTAATAGAAACTTGGCTTTCAAATCAAGCTTTCCCTATTATTATTTCTAAATCTAGATTTATATATGAAAATTTATTCTTAATTTTAAAATGAATGTTAAGTTGCATGAGGCAAAGGCTTTATCAACACTGGCAATTACTGCATCTCTACTTCTCAAAAGTATGCCTACCACACAGTCCTTGCTTGATAGATATTGTTTGCATTAGTTAATTTAAAGAAACCAGGAAAGTTTAGCTTGGTGTTTAGACATCAGTGGTGCAATCTGACTTTTAGGGGACATTTGTCCAAGTATTTTTAATGAAAATAAACTAATGACAGTGAAGAATCACATATACACCATGGAATACTATGCAGCCATAAAAAAGGATGAGATCATGTCCTCTGCAGGGACATGAATCAAGCTGGAAAACACCATTCTCAGCAAACTAACACAGGAACAGAAAACCAAACAACACATGTTCTCACTCATAAGTGGGAGTTGCACAATGAGAACACATGGACACGGGGAGGGGAACATCACACACTGGGGCCTGTCAGGGGGTGGTGGGCTAGGGGAGGGATAGCATTAGGAGAAATACCTAATGTAGATGATGGGTTGATGGTTGCAGCAAACTACCATGGCATGTGTATACCTACGTAACAAACCTCCAAGTTCTGCACATGGATCCCCAAACTTAAAGTATAATAATCATAAAAAGAATACTCAGAGAAGTTACAAATCCTATTTATATATAGGATTTGAAACTACATATATATATATAAACATTAAAATGTATGTTTATATATGTCTGTAAAGAGTGGAACAATTAAACTTCTTCTATTAAAAAAAAGAATCATGCAATTAAAGTTATAAATGACTACCCCAACTTCTTAATGTATCTCTCAACTTTTCTTTGAACCTGAGATTAATCTTTGAGGATCACATTAATTCTGTTTATTAAAATAAAACAAAGCATTTGAAATTCAGCAACTTTCTCATGTGCACTTCTGTTTCTTTTTATTCTGTTAAATTCATGTAAGTACAGGATAATATTTTAAGATAAAAATGTTTATAGTTGTATCTGAGAAGTGAGTTGAGGAAAAATATATTTTCCTTTTATGTTACAGAATTTTTTTAATTTTCCAAATATTTTTACCAACATATTATATATCAATTTTTATAATCAGAGAAAAAGATTAAATACAAGTTTTAAAAAGGAATGAATTCTACATATTATTGTGAAAATACAGTTGCATTATTAATATTAAATAAAATTGCAAAGGTTGTAGTACACAATGAACTTATATTTTAGTGGTTGGAGGCAGTGGCTCATGCCTGTCATCTCAAAACTTTGGGAGGCTAAAGCAGGAAAGTGGTTTGAAGCCAGGAGTTTGACATCAGCCTGGGCAACAAAGTGAGATTCTGTCTCTACAAAACATGAAAATAAGTTAGCCATGTACAGCGGTGGGCACTTGTGCTGTGGCATGTGCCTCTTGTTCTAGCTACTTGGCAGGCTCAGGTGGAAGCATTGCTTGAGCCCAGGAGTTTGAGGTTATAGTGAGCTATGATGGTGCCATTGCGCTCCAACCTGGCTGAGAGTGAGAAGACCCTCGTTTCAAAACAATAAAATAAAGAAGTGCCTCTGTGTGTCTCTATGGATATTTGCACCTGCATTTGAGAACTACATACCGAGTTACTTTTGAGTTGACTTGGGAAGTAAAGATTGTGGTAGGAGAATGAAGGGGAAGAGTGAATTTAGACTGTACTGTTTTTCTTTTCAATTTTTTACAATGGTCATAACTTTGTTTTTAATACAGAAAAGTTTTCTAAAAATAAAATCCATCCATTCTTGCTTTTAAGAACATCCTTCTAGCAATTTTCTCCTTTTTCTCCCTCATGAGTTTCTCTCTCAGTGAAATAATTCTCTTCAGATGTTATTTTTCAATATTAGAAACCAAACAAAAGAGCAAATAAAAGAACACTTCCTTAACTGCACTTCCCCTCCACCAGCTACTACCCCACTTGTCTACTCCCTTCACATCAAAACTTGTTACAAGATCTTTACTTTTCATTACCCCCAATTACTATCTCCAATTTTCTCTTGAACCCATGACGTCATGCTCTTGTAGTCCTTCCCCACTTTCATATAACTGTTCTTGTCAAGGCCAACGATGACCTACAAGTTGTTACATCTTATGGACAATTCTCCAACTCGCCTTACTTGTCCTTTCAGCAACATTTAGCACAGACGGCCATTCCCTTTCCCTCCCGGAAACATTTCCTTCTCTTGATGTCCAAGACTCCATCCTCTCTTGGTCTTCTCCATGAACCACTAGCATCTTCTCCTCAGCTTCGGCTGTTTTTTTTTGTTTGTTTGTTTTGTTTTGTTTTGTTTCTCATTTCCCCAATCTCTTAGCCTTGGTTCAGTCCTTGGAGTCTTCCCTAGCCACATGCAATCCCTCCATGATCTCATTCAGTCTCATTGTTTAAATACCAACTATGTGATGTTGACCACCCAAATTATATCTCTCATCGTACCAGAATAACCTTTCCCTCATAACATTTATAGAGCCTATCCATCCTACCCTCAAACCGTATTCAATATCTGGCCATTTCTTACCTCTAATGACAGCACTCTGGTCCAAGTCACATCATCATTCCCCTGGATGGTTCTAGCAGCCTCCTAATTGGTGTCCTTGATTGGGTCTTTTCAAGTATAGTCTATTATCCACTTAACCACCATGTGAACCAGATCCTCCTATCAGTCTTCTGTATAAAGCTTTCAAAAGCCATCCACTTCACTGAGTAAAAATCAAACGTTGTCACAAGGCTTTACACCTCTCCCTCACCTTTTGGCCTCCTGTCTCACTTTTCTCCTCCTGATTTTTTCTGCTCAAACTTCACTGTCTTTTGCTATTCCTTAAATGCATCAAGGTCTATACTAACCTGGGACTTTTGCATTTTCTCAGACATAAGCATCATTTACTCCCTTCCCTGCTTCTGGTATTTGCTCACATGTTACTTTCTGAGCAAGAGTGTCCTTGATCAACATAATATATTAAACTAATATATGAAATAAAATATATTAAATTTTAAATATATTTAAATTGAGCCATTCTCTTCACCTCACTCCTGCATTCTCTGTCCTCCCCTCCTGATTCATTTCTCTCCATAGCATTTGTCACCATGCTGACATCATATACTATCCATTTCTGTTGATAATCTATTTTCTTTCACCACGATATAAATTAAAATAAAGAGTTTAATTTTGTTTATTACTATAGTTCAGTATCTAGAACTGGTGTTTATGATAAAGTAGGTGATCATTAAACATTTGTTAAATTAATTAACACACCAGTGATGGAATAATTAAACAATCATGCCAGAAAGAGTCAAAAGCAGCAAGCCTGAGGTCCACAGCCAGTTGCCTGGGAACCATAAAGGGAAATGCAAGAGCAGCGGTTCAAAAGGAAGCTGGGGGCAGTTGGGTTAATGTCTGTAGTGAACATTAATGGGCCAGCTGCGATTCAGTGCTGGGTAGAATGATTTTGTTTTAAAGAGCCAGTGGGAGGCAGGTTTTTATATTGCTTTATGAATTACAATAAAAGTTATAAATTCCAACTGTAAAAGGATTTTAATTCCTTTTGATAGTGATGAGAATTGCAATAAAGAACTTCATACTTAGCACAGGCACATATACTTTACCGGCCCTCATCATGCCAGCACCAAAGTGGTTTCTTGAGCTTCCGTTTTTCCCCACAGGAGCCCTGATGTCTCTGTCCTCACTGACCTGTCTTGTCCTCTACCCTCCTCAGTCACTACATGAGTTCTTTCAACCCTGTGCGTATAAACTTGCTCAACCATTCTCTTACTTGTCCTATATTCCAGTATCAAATCAACTACTCATCTATTCATGAACACAAGTATAAATGTATTTCTCTGGCTGATTTCACTTTTTCCTTTTTCCAGCATGTGCCTTCCTCTACAGCAATGCCATCCTCTCATGAATTCTTATAAATCATCCATCTTTACATTTTCAGGCATGTATAAATTATAAATGTTGGGGACAACTTATTCCCTCTATTCCACATAGATTTTGTAATAAATTTTGAAAATGTAATTTGCCATGTGGATATGTATTAATGCACAATAGTTGCATAGAAAACACACACACACACACACACACACACACACACACACACACACACACCAATCACTCGGCTAAGTTGCATCACTTAAATAGTAAATAAAACAGAGATGGCATATCATACATTATCATTCAAAGGAAGGAAGACAAGAAGGAAGGAAAGCTTCTAAATTTTCACAACCTTTTGTAAATTACAAAATAACTTGCCCAGGCTCAGTTCTTCATTATAGCTGATTAAAAGATATTGCTGTAATAAGTATGGATATTTAAATTGGAATAAATTAACTTTTTCTGGTTAAGAAACTTGCAGAGGGCAAGGGTAAGTAGGAATAAGAAGCAATTAAAATAGCATTAAGTTTATAAATGCTAAGTATAATAAAATTCCTGTTTTATTTCCCTTAGCACATGAAATGTAGAGGAACAATTCCATTTAAGAAACAGATTTTTAAGAAAGCATAATCAACCTTTACCTGCTTCTACTCATTCCATAAGGTAGACAAAATATTTTCATCAAGCCTATAACAGTGAGACTGCACTGCTTCTATAAGAAATATTGTTCTATACTTTATTGCCCAATTGAGAGAACAGATGTAAAAGATTGCATATAGTATGTTTTATGGCTTAAAAGCAATTTCTCAAAAATATAACAAATCTATACAGAGAGAAAGTTTAAAAATCATATCTATCTTTCAGTGGTACAAAATCAATTTCCTATACTGAATAGAGAAAAATCCATGGTACAATAGCAACTATTCATAGTTAAAACTATGTATAATGTTTACGCTTAAGAGCCTGTTAAGGCCACAAGTTCAATATTTTAAAAGTGTGAAAATAGTGTAGTGTTGTTTTTCAATAAAATAGAAATATTCCCCAGATCTTTCTTTATCTTAATAAATAAGCTGGTAACTGCACTAAAATGTTGTTATTTTGTAGCCTCACCCTCTGAGATTTCTTAGGAAATCTCAGAATTCTGAGAAATAAAATTCATGTTGAAATTTGGGTGGGGGCACAGTCAAATCATATCACTCCACCCCCGGCCCCTCCCAAATCTCATGTCCTCACATTTCAAAACCAATCATGCCTTCCCAATAGTCCCCCAAAGTCTTAACTCATTTTAACATTAACCCAAAAGTCCATGGTCCAAAGTCTCATCTGAGATAAGGCAAGTCCCTTCTGCCTATGAGCCTGTAAAATCAAAAGTAAGCCAGTTACTTCCTAGATACAATGGGGGTACAGGTATTGGGTAAGTACAGCCATACCAAATGGGAGAAATTGGCCAAAACAAAGGGGTTACAGGGCCCATGCAAGTCTGAAATTCAGTGGGGAATTCAAATTTTAAAGCTCCAAAATGATTTCCTTCGACTCCAGATCTCACTTTCAGGTCATGCTGGTGCAACAGGTGGGTTCCCATGGTCTTGGGGAGTTCCCATCCCTGTGGCTTTGCAGGGTACAGCCTCCCTTCTGGCAACTTTCATGGGCTGGCATTGAGTGTCTGCAGCTTTTCCAGGCACATAGTGCAAGCTGTCGGTGGATGTACCATTCTGGGGTCTGGAGGACAGTGGCCTTCTTCTCACAGCTCCACTAGGCAGTGCCCCACTATGGACTCTGGGTGGGGGCTCCAACCCCACATTTCCCTTCCACACTGCCCTAGCAGAGGTTCTCCATGAGGGCACTGCCCCTGCAGCAAACTTTTGCCTAGGCATCCAATTATTTCCATATATCTTCTGAAATCTAGGCAGAGGTTCCCTAACCTCAATTCTTGACTTCTGTGCACCCACAGGCTCAACACCAGGTGGAAGCTGCCAAGGTTTGTGGCTTCCACCCTCTGAAGCCACAGCCTGAGTTGTACGTTGGCTCCTTTCGGCCATGGTTGGAGCAGCTAGGACACAGGGAACCAAGTCCCTAGGCTGCACACAACACAGGGATCCTGGGCCCAGTCCACAAAACCACTTTTTTCTCCTGGGTCTCTGGGCCTGTGATGGGAGGGGCTGCCGTGAAAGTCTCTGACATGGCCTGGAGACATTTTCCCCATGGTCTTGGGGATTAACATTAGACTTCTTGCTACTTATGCAAATTTTTGCAGCAGGCTTGAGTTTCTCCTTAAAAAATGGGTTTTGCTTTTCTACTGCATCGTCAGGCTGCAAATTTTCTGAACTTTTATGCTCTGTTTCTCTTTTAAAACAGAATGCTTTTAACAGCACCCAAGTCACCTCTTGAATGCTTTGCTGCTTAGAAATTTCTTTCACCAGGTACCCTAAATCACCTCTTTCAAGTTCAAAGTTCCACAAATCTCTAGGGCAGGGGCAAAATGCCACCAATCTCTTTGCTAAAACATAACAAGGGTCACCTTTGCTCCAGTTCCCAAACAAGTTCCTCGCCTGCATCTGAGACCACCTCAGCCTGGACCTTATTGTTCATATCACTATCAGCATTTTTGTCAAAACCATTCTGCAAATCGCTAGGAGGTTCCAAACTTTCCCACATTTTCCTGTCTTCTTCTGAGTCCTCCAAATTGTTTCAACTTCTGCCTGTTACCTAGTTCCAAAGTCGCTTCCACATTTTCGGGTATTCTTTCAGCAATGCCCCACTCTACTGGTACCAATTAACTGTATTAGTACATTTTCACACTGCTGATAAAGACATTCCCAAGACTGGACAATTTACAAAAGAAAGAGGTTTAATTGGACTTACAGTTCCACATGGCTGGAGGAGGTCTCACAATTATGGTGGAAGGCTAAAAACACTTCTTACATGGCAGCGGCAAGAGAGAATGAGGAAGAAGCAAAAGCAGAAACCTCTGGTAAACCCATCAAGTATCATGAGACTTATTTACCACAACGAGAATAGCATGGGAAAGTCTGTCCCCCATGATTCAGTTACCTCCCACTAGGTCCCTCCTACAACACATGGGAATTCTGGGACATAAAATTCAAGCTGAGATTTGGGTGGGGGCATAGCTAAACCATATCAAACACTAACTTCAAGGACATTCAGTGAGTCATGATGGAACTTTGTTTTAAATTCAGAAATTGTCATATTTATGGAATTACCTTTTGGTGATCAATTTACTCCTTTTTAGATATCTGAGTATTTCCTACCTGGAATTTTCAGCTTAAAAAAAGAAAAAAAGTTCAGGCGCAATAGCTCATGCCTGTAATCCCAGCACTTTGGGAGGCCGAGGAGGGTGCATCACGAGGTCAGGAGATCGAGACCATCCTGGCTAACACGGTGAAACCCCGTCCCTACTAAAAATACAAAAAAATTAGCTTGATGTGGTGGTGGGAGCCTGTAGTCCCAGCTACTTGGGAGGCTGAGGCAGGAGAATGGCATGAACATGGGAGGTGGAGCTTGCAGTGAGCCGAGATTGCACCACTGCATTCCAGACTGGGCAACAGAGCGAGACTCCGTCTCCAAAAAAAAAAAAAAAAAGAAAAAGAAAAAAAACTTCAAAAAAAAAAAAAAATAGAAAGGCAGTGGGGCCATCCTACTGGTTGTTTTCTTTTCCTTTTTTCTTTTTTCTTTCTTCTTTTAGAAACAGAGTCATGGTACTGGTACCAAAACAGAGATATAGACCAATGGAACAGAACAGAGTCCTCAGAAATAATACCACACATCTACAGCCATCTGATCTTTGACAAACCTGAGAGAAACAAGAAATGGGGAAAGGATTCCCTATTTAATAAATGGTGCTGGG
>NC_045444.1:21167190-21270737 GCF_002776525.5 Piliocolobus tephrosceles | reverse complement strand
CAAACAAATATACAAGAAAAAAACAAACAACCCCATCCAAAAGTGGGCAAAGGATATGAACAGACATTTCTCAAAAGAAGACATTCATACAGCCAACAGACACATGAAAAAATGCTCATCATCACTCGCCATCAGAGAAATGCAAATCAAAACCACAATGAGATACCATCTCACACCAGTTAGAATGGCAATCATTAAAAAGTCAGGAAACAACAGGTGTTGGAGAGGATGTGGAGAAATAGGAACACTTTTACACTATTAGTGGGATTGTAAACTAGTTCAACCATTATGGAAAACAGTATGGCAATTCCTCAAGGATCTAGAACTAGATGTACCATATGACCCAGCCATCCCACTACTGGGTATATACCCAAAGGATTATAAATCATGCTGCTATAAAGACACATGCACACGTATGTTTATTGCAGCACTATTCACAATAGCAAAGACTTGGAATCAACCCAAATGTCCATCAGTGACAGACTGGATTAAGAAAATGTGGCACATATACACCATGGAATACTAGGCAGCCATAAAAAAGGATGAGTTTGCGTCCTTTATAGGGACATGGATGCAGCTGGAAACCATCATTCTTAGCAAACTATCACAAGAACAGAAAACCAAACACCGCATGTTCTCACTCATAGGTGGGAACTGAACAATGAGATCACTTGGACTCAGGAAGGGGAACATCACACACCGGGGCCTATCATGGGGAGGGGGGAGGGGGGAGGGATTGCATTGGGAGTTATACCTGATATAAATGATGAATTGATGGGTGCTGACGAGTTGATGGGTGCAGCACACCAACATGGCACAAGTATACATATGTAACAAACCTGCACGTTATGCACATGTACCCTAGAACTTAAAGTATAAAAAAAAAAAAAAAAAGAAAGAAACAGAGTCTTGCTCTGTCACCCCAGCTGGAGAAGAGTGGTGCGATCACATCTCAGTGAAGCCTCAAACTCTTCAGCTCAAGCACTTCTCCTGCCTCAGCTCTCTAGAATAGATGGGACTACAGGTGCAAGCCACTGCTCCAGGCCTAGTAGATACTTTCTGGGACCCCCTCCAATATTTACATCAGTAATTGTTTGAAAAAGACAACAAATGTAAATAAGAATGTACAAAGCCAAGTATTAAAAAATAATAAGAATTAAAAAAAACAGTTCACTGGAGACAAAAACAGAAAAGGCAAAGCAATAAATATGAACCACATATTTGAATCTCTTATGCCAATTAGAAAGAACTCAGTATGAAGATGTCTTTTCAGTTGAGGAACGACTGAGTGTGTCACAATGGACTAATCAATGAGCAAGGAAGCCACAACAGCCCTGAGTTTCTAGCTAGTGGAGCTTACACCTAGGGACTATCCACCCAAGCCAGACAGAGCCCAGGTGGGAGGAGCTGTACTTTACTATTCCCTCCTCTGTGTAGCTGTTGTTTTCAATGATAATTATAAGGGAGTTGGGGACATTTTTAAAAATATCTGAAATTTATCTCAACCTACATGTGTATAGTATTTGCTTGTAAAAACTGTCATTTAGCATTCAATGGTAGTATTTGGTAATTAATTAACCATTAGTAAAAATCAGATGCACAAAATGATTTAAGATCCTATCTGCATTATGAGTTTATAGTCCATGGTAACTACATTGCTCTCATTACCAGAATCCGAAAGACAGTGACAGCATTCATGATAGATAATTACTTAGCTTCAACAGCCTTGCTAATAGATCCTTACCAACTTGTTTGTTAGCCTCTTAGAGGCAGGATTCCTCTATTTTGTTGCAAGTTCTGTGTTTGGGTAGCAAATTGAGTCACTATAACTAAAAAGGTAAGCATATAAAATTGTTAAGAAACTAATGAAAGCAAGAAAAATAATCCCTAAGTGCAATAAGAATTAAGCTGAAGAAAACTATGAAAAAATTCTAGTTCAGAATAAAACAAAGGACTTAGTAAATTTTTAAACAACATATAACATGAATTATCCTAAGTCTGAAGCTTTTGGGTCAATAGAAAACATGTAAAAGAAATTTGCGATATGGAAATGTGAAGAATAAAACTCATTTTCAACCCGAATGGATTTGTTTTCCCCAAAGAATCTCAAACCATTTACAACAAGAGAAAAATGGAAATTTGACTTTTAACCTTCTGGGTTAACAGATTGCACCATTATTCAATGATGACCGTAAAATATCTACCATAAAACAAATTCAGATGAGCTCAATCCTCTGTGAGTGAAAGAGGTCAGATCACACAGGACATGTATTAGCAAAGTCTAATCTATCTGATCTGACAGAAGATAAAATGTTTTGAGGTCTCAGATAGGAATGAAAACAAATTAGCCACCATGGAACCTCAGCATTTAAAAACATATAAGCAGGGAAATTCTACTACCTAAAAAGATTTTTTGGTTGGGTGCAGTGGCTCACGCCTGTAATCCCAGCACTTTGGGAGCATGAGGCAAGAAGATCACGAGGTCAGGAGATCAAGACCATCTTGGCCAACATGGTGAAACCCTGTCTCTACTAAAATACAAAAGTTAGCTGGCCAAGGTGGCGTGTACCTGTAATCCTAGCTACTCAGGAAACTGAGGCAGGAGAATTGCTTGAACCAGGGAGTAGGAAGTTGCAGTGAGCCAAGATCGCACCACTGCCCTCCAGCCTGGCAACAGAGCGAGATTCCATCTAAAAAACAAAACAAAAACGAAAACCAAAAAAAAAAAAAAAAAAAAAAAAAGGATTTTTTTAATTTCAGTAGGGCAAAATATTCTATGTAATTCAAAATATTCTATAATATTTTGTCTGATGGATGAAGGCACGATATGTAGCAAAGTTCAAAATTGCCATAGAAATCAAAATTCAAAGAGAACAGAAGCAAAGAAACATATATATGCATTTGTGTAATAGATATATTTTAGAGCAAGAGACTAAGCATATATCACTCTAATACTAGGTAAAGTGGAAAACTAAATATTCATTCAATCAACAAGTTTTCTCTTTAGCATTTGTTGTGATGTTGCTGGTTGTGCTAGTGTTTTAATTGGAAAAGGCCTTGTTCTTGTTCTATAGTAACTCCAGCGAGAAAATGTGAAGAAAATTGAGCCAATTACATACTCAACTAGGAATCTATATTTGAGACAAGTAAACAAATGTCAGCAGAGATACAGGGGGAGAGGAGGGAGAAGAAATGAAATGTGAAAGTAGTATATTAGTATTAAATACTGGTACATGGATAGGTACATGTATGAGTTGTATATTGGAAACCTTTCATAATGAAATTTTTTTTTTTTTTTTCCTGAGACGGAGTCTCGCTCTGTCGCCCCGGCTGGAGTGCAGTGGCCGGATCTCAGCTCACTGCAAGCTCCGCCTCCCAAGTTTATGCCATTCTTCTGCCTTAGCCTCCTGAGTAGCTGGGACTACAGGCGCCCGCCACCTCGCCCGGCTAGTTTTTGTATTTTTTAGTAGAGATGGGGTTTCACCGTGTTAGCCAGGATGGTCTTGATCTCCTGACCTCATGATCCGCCCGTCTCGGCCTCCCAAAGTGCTGGGATTACAGGCTTGAGCCACCGCGCCCGGCCGAAAATAATTTTAAAAGTAAATATTAGTTAAAATTCTGTGAATACAAGAAAGATAAGCATCAAGGCATTGATTTTCCTAATATTTTCTGAGTGCCAAAAATGTGCCAGACACCACGCATAGCAGTCTCCTCTTACCCATGGGGTATACATTCCAAGACCGCCAGTGGATGCCTGAAATTGTGGAAAGTACCCACTTCTATAAACACTGTTTTTTCATATACATACATACCTATGATAAAGTCTAATTTATAGATTAAGCATAGTAAGAAATTAACAACAATAAAATAGGACAATTTTAATAATATACTGTAATAAAATTACATGAATGTAGTCTCTCTCCCTTTTTTTTTTTTTTTTTTTTTTTTGGAGATGGAGTTTCACTCTTGTCACCCAGGCTGGAGTGCAGTGGCATAATCTCAGCTTCCTGCAACCTCTGCCTCCTGGGTTCAAGTGATTCTTCTGCCTCAGCCTCCCAAGTAGCTGGGATTACAGGCACACATCACCACGTCCCGCTAATTTTTGCATTTTTATTAGAGACGGGGTTTCACCATGTTGGCCACGCTGGTCTCGAACTCCTGACCTCAGGTGATTCACCTGCCTTGGCCTCCCAAAGTGCTGGGAGTACAGGCATGAACCACTGCACCCAGCCCCTTCTCTTGCAAAATATCTTATTGTACCATACCATAGGAAACTGAAACCATGGAAAGCAAAACCTCAGCTAAGGCAGGACTACCCTGTAGACTATACAAAGATGAATGAAAGACAATTGCTGTTCACAGGTATTTAATAAGAAAGAGAAAGACGAGTTAACCAATGATTACAAGTTAACACCAAAAAAGAATGAAAGAAGGATGTCATGGGAGCAGAGAACTGTTTATTGAAAGCCCTGTGAAGACTTTAGCTAAAGCAGAGGGAAGACAGACCTTTTGGATAAAATTAAGTGTAAAGGTGAATTAGGTATTGGAGGGGCAGGGCCAAGTGAGTTACAAAATAAAATACAGGGGCCAAATCATAAATAGCCCTATATTTCATGTTTTAGAAGTATTCAAGGCAGTATAAACATATTCAAGACATAGTTACATAATGAGATAGTAATGTTTGAAAAATCATTTAGAAATATTGGCAGGGATTTGGAGATTAATAGTCCAGGTGACATGATGAAGTATTTTTTTTTTTTTTTTTTTGAGACAGAGTCTCACTCTGTTGCCCAGGCTGGAGTGCAGTGGTGCAATCTCAGCTCACTGCAAGCTCCGCCTCCTGGATTCACACCATTCTCCTGCCTCAGCCTCCTGGGTAGCTGGGACTTCAGGTGCTCACCGCCATGCCTGGCTAATTTTTTTTTTTTTTTTTTTTTTTTTTTTTTGTATTTTATTTTAGTAGAGACGGGGTTTCACCATGTTGGCCAGGATGGTCTCGATCTCCTGACCTCATGATCCGCCCACCTTGGCCTCCCAAAGTGCTGGGATTACAGGCGTGAGCCACCACGCCTGGCCATGATGAAGTATTAAACTAAATTGGCAGCAGTAACAAGGGAGAGAGGAGAATAGATTTAGGATAAAACCTGTAAGATCTTGTGTTTAATAAAATATGATTGGTTAAAAATTGAGAAAATTCCAGAGTAACTTTTCAATGATGCCATTCTTTTCAATACAGAATACAGGAATAACAAGTTGGGAATATTGAGGTACCTCAGTCAAAGTTTTAAAATTACAATTAAGAGAATCAATTCTGGTTAACTTAACAAAAAAGAGATAGAAAGATAGAGATAGAAATAGAGAGAGAGAAAGGAAAAAAGAAAAGGTATGAGGTATTTCACAGAACAGGAGAATAAATTATCTATGGCTCAGCATGGTAGGTCACCCACAGTATGCCAGCACTTTGGCAGGCCAAGGCAGGTAAATTGCTTGAGCTCAGGAGTTTCAGACCATCCTGGGCAACATGGCAAAAACTGTCTCTACACAAAATACAAAAATTAATTGGTAGTGGTGGCACACACCTGTCATCCCAGCTACTTCGGAGGCTGAGGTGAAAGAATCCCTTGAGCCTGGGAGGTTGAGGCTGCAGTGAGCCAAGATTGTGCCTCTGCACTCCAGCCTGGATGATACAGATCATGTCTTAAAAGAAAAAGAGAGAGAGAGAGAAAAAAAAAAACTATCTGTAAAAAGCCAAAACTAGGCCGGGCACGGTGGCTCATGCGTGTAATCCCAGCACTTTGGGAGGCCGAGGCAGGTGGATCACAAGGTCAGGAGATTGAGACCACTCTGGCTAACATGGTGAAACCCCGTCTCTACCAAAAGTACAAAAAATTAGCTGGGCGTGGTGGCAGGCGCCTGTAGTACCAGCCACTCGGGGGGCTGAGGCAGGAGAATGGCGTAAACCCGGGAGGCGGAGCTTGCAGTGAGCTGAGATCGCGCCACTGCACTCCAGCCTGGGCGACAGAGTGAGATTCCGTCTCAAAAAACAAAACAAAGCAAAACAAAGCACTACGGCGGTTCTTTTTGTTGTTGTTGTTCATTTTTTTATTATACAATATAAAAGTATATATTATAATATATATTATAATTATATATACTATATAATATATATTATATATATATTCTAGGGTACATGTGTTCTAGGGTACATGTGTACAACGTGCAGGTTTGTTACGTATGTAAACATGTGCCATGTTGGTGTGCTGCACCCATTAACTCGTCATTTACATTAGGTATATCTCCTAATGTTATCCCTCCCTGCCCCCCTCCCCACAATAGGACCTGGTGTATGATGTTCCCCTTCATATGTCCAAGTGATCTCATTGTTCAATTTCCATCTATGAGTGAAAACATGCGGTATTTGGTTTTCTGTTCTTGCGATAGTTTGTTGAGAATGATGCTTTCCAGCTACATCCATGTCCCTACAAAGGACATGAACTCATCCTTTTTTATGGCTGCATAGTATTCCATGGTGTATATGTGCCACATTTTCTTAATCCAGTCTGTCACTGATGGACATCTGGGTTGATTCCAAGTCTTTGCTATTGTGAATAGTGCCACAATAAACATATGTGTGCATATGTCTTTATAGCAGCATGACTTATAATCCTTTGGGTATATACCCAGTAATGGAATGGCTGGGTCAAATGGTATTTCTAGTTCTAGATCCTTGAGGAATTGCCACACTGTTTCCCACAATGGTGGGACTAGTTTACAGTCCCACCAACAGTGTAAAAGTGTTCCTATTTCTCCACATCCTCTCCAGCATCTGTTGTTTCCTGATTTTTTAATGATTGCCATTCTAACAGGTGTGAGATGGTATCTCAATGTGGTTTTGATTTGCATTTCTCTGATGACCAGTGATGATGAGCAATTTTTCATATGTCTGTTGGCCGTATGAATGTCTTTTTTGAGAAGTGTCTGTTCATATCCTTTGCTCACTTTTTGATGGGGTTGTTTTTTTCTTGTAAATTTGTTTAAGTTCTTTGTAGGTTCTGGATATTAGCCCTTCGTCAGATGAGTAGATTGCAAAAATGTTCTCCCATTCTGCGGGTTGCCTATTCACTCTGATGGTAGTTTCTTTTGCTGTGCAGAAACTCTTTAGTTTAATTAGATCCCATTTGTCAATTTTGGCTTTTGTTGTTATTGCTTTTGGTGTTTTAGACATGAAGTCCTTGCCCATGCCTGTGTCCTGAATGGTATTACCTAGGTTTTCTTCTAGGGTTTTTATGGTATTAGGTCTAACATTTAAGTCTCTAATCCATCTTGAATTAATCTTCGTATAAGGAGTAAGGAAAGGATCCAGTTTCAGCTTTCTACTTATGGCTAGCCAATTTTCCCAGCACCATTTATTAAATAGGGAATCATTTCCCCATTTCTTGTTTCTCTCAGGTTTGTCAAAGATCAGATGGCTGTAGATGTGTGGTATTATTTCTGAGGGCTCTCTTTTGTTCCATTGGTCTATATCTCTGTTTTGGTACCAGTGCCATGCTGTTTTGGTTACTGTAGCCTTGTAGTTTGAAGTCAGTAGCATGATCTGACGTCAGATAGCATGATGCCTCCAGCTTTGTTCTTTTGGCTTAGGATTGTCTTGGCAATGCAGGGTCTTTTTGGTTCCATAGGAACTTTAAAGCAGTTTTTTCCAATTCTGTGAAGAAAGTCATTGGTGGCTTAATGGGGATGGCATTGAATCTATAAATTACCTTGGGCAGTATGGCCATTTTCACAATATTGATTCTTCCTATCCATGAGCATGGTATGTTCTTCCATTTGTTTGTGTCCTCTTTTATTTCACTAAGCAGTGGTTTGTAGTTCTCCTTGAAGAGGTCCTTTACATCCCTTGTAAGCTGGATTCCTAGGTATTTTATTCTCTTTGAAGCTATTGTGAATGGGAGTTCATTCATGATTTGGCTCTGTGTTTGTCTGTTACTGGTGTATAAGAATGCTTGTGATTTTTGCACAACAATTTTGTATCCTGAGACTTTGCTAAAGTTGCTTATCAGCTTAAGGAGATTTTGGGCTGAGATGATGGTGTTTTCTAAATATACAATCATGTCATCTGCAAACAGGAATAATTTGACTTCTTTTCCTAACTGAATATCCTTTATTTCTTTCTCTTGCCTGATTGCCCTAAACAGAACATCCAACACTATGCTGAATAGGAGTGGTGAGAGAGGGCATCCCTGTCTTGTGCCAGTTTTCACAGGGAATGCTTCCAGTTTTTGCCCATTCAGTATGATATTGGCTGTGGGTTTGTCATAAATAGCTCTTATTATTTTGAGATATCAATATCGAATTTATTGAGAGTTTTTAGCATGAAGGGCTGTTGAATTTTGTCAAAGGCCTTTTCTGCATCTATTGAGATAATCATGTGGTTTTTGTCTTTGGTTCTGTTTATATGCTCGATTATGTTTATTGACTTGCATATATTGAACCAGCCTTGCATCCTGGGGATGAAGCCCACTTGATCATGGTGGATCAGCTTTTTGACCTGCTGCTGGATTCGGTTTGCCGTATTTTATTGAGGATTTTTGCATCAATGTTCATCAGGGATATTGGTCTAAAATTCTCTTTTTTTGTTGTATCTGTGTCAGGTTTTGGTATCAGAATGATGTTGGCCTCGTAAAATGAGTTAGGGAGGATTCCCTCTTTTTCTATTGATTGGAATAGTTTCAGAAGGAATGGTACCAACTCCTCCTTGTACCTCTGGTAGAATTTGGCTGTGAATCTCTCTGGTCCTGGACCTTTTTTGGTTGGTAGGCTATTAATTATTGCCTCAATTTCAGAGCCTGCTATTGGTCTATTCAGAGATTCAACTTCTTCCTGATTTAGTCTTGGGAGAGTGTAAGTGTCCAGGACATTATCCATTTCTTCTAGGTTTTCTAGTTTATTTGCATAGAGGTGTTTATAGTATTCTCTGATGGTAGTTTGTATTTCTGTTGGATCGGTGGTGATATCCCCTTTATAATTTTTCATTGAGTCTATTTGATTCTTCTCTCTTTTCTTCTTTATTAGTCTTGCTAGCAGTCTGTCAATTTTGTTGATCTTTTCAAATAACCAGCTCCTGGATTCATTGACTTTTGGAGGCTTTTTTGTGTCTCTATCTCCTTCAGTTCTGCTCTGATCTTAGTTATTTCTAGCCTTCTGCTAGCTTTTGAATGTGTTTGCTCTTGCTTCTCTAGTTCTTTTAATTGTGATGTTAGAGTGTCAATTTTAGATCTTTCCTGCTTTCTCCTGTGAGCATTTAGTGCTATAAATTTCCCTCTACACACTGCTTTAAATGTGTCCCAGAGATTCTGGTATGTTGTATCTTTGTTCTCATTGGTTTCAAAGAACATCTTTATTTCTGCCTTCATTTCGTTAAGTACCCAGTAGTCATTGTTGTTCAGTTTGCAAGTAGTTGAGTGGTTTTGATTGAGTTTCTTCGTCCTGAGTTCTAATTTGATTGCACTGTGGTCTGAGAGACATTTTGTTATAATTTCTGTTCCTGTACATTTGCTGAGGAGTGCTTTACTTCCAACTATGTGGTCAATTTTGGAATAAGTGTGATGTGGTGCTGAGAAGAATGTATATTCTGTTGATTTGGATTGCAGAATTCTGTAGATGTCTATTAGGTCTACTTGGTGCAGAGTTGAGTTCAATTCCTGGATATCCTTGTTAACTTTCTGTCTCGTTGATCTATCTATTGTTGACAGTGGGGTGTTGAAGTCTCCCATTATTATTGTATGGGAGTCTAAGTCTCTTTGTAAGTCTCTAAGGACTTGCTTTATGAATCTGGGTGCTCCTGTATTGCATGCATATATATTTAGGATAGTTAGCTCTTCCTGATGAATTCATCCTTTAACCATTATGTAATGGCCTTCTTTTCCTCTTTTGATCTTTGATGGTTTAAAGTCTGTTTTATCAGAGGCTAGGATTGCAACCCCTGCTTTTTTTCGTTTTCCATTTGCTTGGTAGATCTTCCTCTATCCCTTTATTTTTGAGCCTATATGTGTCTCTGCATGTGAGATTGGTCTCCTGAATACAGCCAACTGATGGGTCTTGACTCTTTGTCCAATTTGCCAGTCTGTGTCTTTTAATTGGACCATTTAGTCCATTTACATTTAACATTGTTATGTGTGAACTTGATCCTGTCATTATGATATTTGCTGGTTATTTTGCTCGCTAGTTGATGCAGTTTCTTCCTAGTATTGATGGACTTTACATTGTGACATGTTTTTGCAATGGCTGGTACCTGTTGTTCCTTTCCATGTTTAGTGCTTCCTTCTGGGTCTCTTGTAGGGCAGGCCTGGTGGTGACAAAATCTAAGCATTTGCTTCTCTGTAAAGGATTTTATTTCTCCTTCACTTATGAAACTTAGTTTGACTGGATATGAAATTTTGGGTTGAAAATTCTTTTCTTTAAGAATGTTGAATATCGGCCCCCACTCTCTTCTGGCTTGGAGAGTTTCTGCCGAGAGATCTGCTGTTAGTCTGATGGGCTTCCCTTTGTGTGTAACCCGATCTTTCTCTCTGGCTGCCCTTAACATTTTTTCCTTCATTTCAACTTTGGTGAATCTGACAATTTAGTGTCTTGGTGTTGCTCTTCTCGAGGAGTATCTTTGTGGCATTCACTGTATTTCTTAAATTTGAATGTTGGCCTGCCTTGCTAGATTGGGAAAGTTCTCCTGGATGATATCCTGCAGAGTGTTTTCCAACTTGGTTCCATTTTCCTCATCACTTTCAGGCACACCAATCAGATGTAGATTTGGTCTTTTCACATAATCCCATATTTCTTGGAGGCTTTGTTCATTTCTTTTTACTCTTTTTTCTCTACACTTCTCTTCTCACTTCATTTCATTCATTTGATCTTCAGTCTCTGATACTCTTTCTTCCAGTTGATCGAGTCGGTTACTGAAGCTTGCGCATTTGTCATATAGTTCTCGTGTTATGGTTTTCATCTCTATCAGTTCTTTTAAGGTCTTCTCTGCATTGATTATTCTAGTTATCCATTCTTTTTCAAGGTTTTTAGTGTCTTTGCACTGGTTATGTAATTCCTCCTTTAGCTCTGAGAACTTTGATAGACTGAAGCCTTCTTCTCTCAACTCGTCAAAGTTATTCTCTGTCCAGCTTTTTTCCATTGCTGGTGATGAGCTGCACCCCTTTGGAAGTGGAGATGTGCTCTGATTTTTTGAATTTCCAGCTTTTCTGTACTGTTTTTTCCCCATCTTTGTGGTTTCATGTGCCTTTGTTCTTTGATGATGGTGACATACTGATGGGGTTTTGGTGTGGGTGCCCTTTCTGTTTGTTAGTTTTCCTTCTAACAGTCAGGACCCTCAGCTGTAGGTCTGTTGGAGTTTGGTTGAGGTCCACTCCAGACCCTTTTTCCTGTGTATCAGCAGCAGAGACTGCAGAAGATAGAATATTGCTGAACAGTGAGTGTTGCTGTCTGATTCTTGCTCTGGAAGCTTCGTCTCAGGGGTGTACCCCACCATGTGAGGTGTGAGTTGTCGGTCTACACCTAGTGGGGGATGTCTCCCAGTTAGGTTACTCAGGGGTCAGGGACCCACTTGAGCAGGCAGTCTGTCCATTCTCAGATCTCAACGTCCGTGCTGGGAGATCCACTTCTCTCTTCAAAGCTGTCAGACAGGGGCATTTACCTCTGCCGAGGTTTCTGCTGCTTTTTGTTTAGCTATGCCCTGTCCCCAGAGGAGGAGTCTACAGAGGCAGGCCAGCCTCCTTGAGCTGTGGTGGGCTCCACCCAATTCAAGCTTCCAGGGGCGGTTTTGTTTACCTGCTTAAGCCTCAGCAATGGCGGGCATCCCTCCCCCAGCCTTGCTGCCACCTTGCAGTTAGATCTCAGACTGCTGTGCTAGCAATGAGGGAGGCTCCGTGGGCGTTGGACCCTCTGGGCCAGGTGTGGGATATAATGTCCTGGTGTGCCATTTGCTAAGACACTTGGTAAAGCGCAGTATTAGGGTGGGAGTTACCCAATTTTCCAGGTGTTGTGTGTCTCAATTTCCTTTGGCTAGGAAAAGGAATTCCCTTCCCCTTTGTGCTTCCCAGGTGAGGTGATGCCTCGCCCTGCTTCAGCTCTCACTGGTCGGGCTGCACCCGCGGACCAGTGCCAACTGTCCGACACGCCCCAGTGAGACAAACCTGGTACCTCAGTTGAAAATGCAGGAATCACTTGTCTTCTGTGTTGCTCACGCTGGGAGCTGGAGGCTGGAGCTGTTCCTATTCGGCCATCTTGGGCACGCCCTAAAGCGGTTCTTAATAGCAAGAAGTTTTGATGAAAAGTACCACCTGGGCCCACTCAATTTAATATTCAAAATCCGGGAAACGAGTGCCATAGGCAATGGCTGGGAAATCATGCCACCTATCCCATGACAAGGAGAGGGTACACAATTTGATTCATAGTTCCACAAACTAAAGAAGAAAACACACTGTTCAGACTAGGTAACTGGTAAAGATAGGGAGCATTAGTGTATAAATTTAACCCATAAGATGAAATAACTAATGAGGAAGTTATAATATACATGGCATGGCCAATGCAGAGCAGGGTTATGAGGAAGAAGTGGTCTAGAGTGACTGAAGATAACTGGCATGCTAAAACTGCAGTTGGGAGTTAAGGAAAGGGTGAGGATCTTTTAAGACCAGCAAATAGGGGTAGTTAGCATCAGTGAATAAATAATCTAATATGGTAGATAACAACAACCATGTAGACAAAATTATTTTCCTGGTAATGTAAGGAAGAAAAAGTACTTTAAAATTAGAGACCACCTATGTTAACAGTAGATTAGATTGTTGTAATAATACCAATACAAACTACATTTAACAGGTTCTAAAACATAATAAACAGCTCTTTTTGTGAAGTATAATTACGCCATACATGTCATTCCAAAACCTAGGCTTCCAAGGGGAGTTGCTAATAAGATGACACAGTACTCAAATTTTCAGTCCACACAAGTGTTTTAGAATTGAATTGTGAGTTTGCAGTTTTGCAACTGTCACATCACCATCCACCAGCCAGTTGTAAATTCTGAAGTGCCTTGGACACATATGTAGAAACAAATGATTCTGTAAAAAAGTGTTTAGCACTACTTCAAATTAAAATGCATTTGTAATTAATTTCTATCTATACACACAGTTAAACCAGTTAGCTTATGTTATTAACAATAAGCACAAGTTGTAAGAAATATTGTTTGTATGGGAAGCATTTTGAATAGTCCTGAAAATGAACAAACATTTTCAAATTAGATCTGTTTAATCATGAGAAGTGAAGCCAACACTCCCCTTCTGGTTCCAGATGCAGCATTTCTGAATCTCAGCACTATTGCTATGCCAGAACTATTCCAGTAACAGCCTCTGCTCCCCTAGTTGTGATCATTGAAAAATGTCTTCAGATGTTGCAAATGTCCCTTGAGGGAAAAATTCACCCCCGATTGAAAAGCACTACTCTAAAGAAAGAGAAAGAGAAGCCACATTTTTGGCCCACTCTGTTATAGGTAAGGGACAAAATTCTCTCAGTCTCATGTAAATTCATAGAGTGGCACCTGAGAAATTATATAAATTTGATTCAGAATCCTGGCATCAGAGAATTGGGTTGTATGGCATTTTCTCATCATCTCATTTTTATTTCACTAGAAATACACTTTTGAAGGAATCTGTAAAATATGCACACACACAGTAAAGCTGATAGAGCCTCTACTCTCTAGGAGATTAAACTCTCATAAGCACAGTTCCCCTTTCCATTACTTGATTTAAGCACAGAAAAAGTGTTTTGTTATAGTAATTTTAATGTGTTATAATTTCTGCATTTGACTTTCCAGAATAAAATCATACATTCATTACATGTATTTTTGTTCATCATAGTTTTCCAAACCTCTGAACCTCCAATAATGGCACATGGATTAATATTTATTGAGCAAACATTTATGGAGTAACTTTTAAATGTGTAATATATCACTATTTGGGGCACTGGGGATATAAAGATGAATAAGGTACACTTTCTGCATTTTGGGAGCTGAAAAATCCAACAAGAAAACCTTTAAGGTATAATTCCTAAACATAAAGTATAAATAAGAAGGGAATGAATACTGAGAATTGCTGAATTACAACTGGGAGAATGGAATTATTTGGAGAAAGAGATACATGAGATGGGACTAGGACAGAATATAGGATCGCAACAAGTGAAGAAAGGTGAGAAGATTTCCAGGTTAAAGGAGAAGCCAAGAGTTGATGAGTGTTTGTAGATTATGGGTAATGCCTGATTAATGGCTAGTGGATGAGGGATATGAGAGACATAAAAGTGTGCATGGTAATAATGACTTTGAATAGAAAAGGACAGCCACTGAAAATTATTGGGCAGGTAACTGAGATAATCATACGAGTTACTCTACACAGATGACCTTTGCTTCATAATTGTGATGGATTTGTAAGAAATGTACTAGAGCCATGGGATGTTACTACAATTCTCAGGTGGATATCAACAGTGGTCTAGAAAAAGGGAATAGGCTGGAGAGTCCTCATGAGGATGGAACTGACAGGATTCTAAGCCTGATTCTGTTAATGGATCAACGGACACGCAACTCCTTAAGATTGAAAACTCAGGAAGAGAAAATACGTTCACTTTTAGAAACAATGAATTTGAATGATCATTATATTGTCTGTAAGGTGACTGGTGTTCAGCAGGGGAAAATTCTAAGCCTGGTACTGAGAGGGAGACTTCCTTTGAAATAAAGATCTGGGGATTATCTAAAGAGCTTAAATCCTAGGCAGAGCTGGAATGATCTGGGGAGACATTAAAGATGGAAACCACAAAAGGAGAAGCTTGAAGAATGATGCCATGTAAGGTTTCAGTGGAGAAAGAGAAGCGGAGCTCAGCAACTTAGGATCTGAGCAGTAGAGAGACAGAGTAAGCGCCAGGAGAAAACTGCAAATCAGGAATAGAGTTACGGAGTCTCAGAAAGAAAACTCTTTGGGCCGGGCGCGGTGGCTCACGTCTGTAATCCCAGCACTTTGGGAGGCCCAGGCGGGTGGATCACGAGTTCAGGAGATCAAGACCATCCTGGCTAATAAGGTGAAACCCTTTCTCTACTAAAAATACAAAAAAATTAGCCAGGTGTGGTGGCACACACCTTGTAGTCCCAGTTACTGGGGAGGCTGAGGCAGGAGAATCCCTTGAACTGGGAGGCGTAGGTTGCAGGCTCTACAGCCTGGACAACAGAGTGAGACTCTGTCTAAAAAAAAAAAGAAAAAGAAAAAAAGAAAACTCTTTGGGGCTGAAAAGTAATTACTGAATTTAAAATGAGAAGATCACGCATAACTACTGGGAGAGAGGTTTCTACGTACATTGAGCCATTTTATAAAGAGGTCTTTTATCTTTCTTCCACATTGCCCTTATACTTCGGTTCTGATAGTTTCCCTTTGAGTTTAGAAGAAAGAAAAAAGGATTTTCTTTTCCAAATCCTGAACTCCTTTATGCATTAATCATTTCCCTTACCCAAAAATCATACTTACTCAAGTATTTCCTCCCTCTCGAACACCTTCAATATATTTACCCCACTATTTTTTTTCTCTTTTTTCTTCATATTTGTACAGGGTGGTCCTATCATCACTCTTTGAACCCTGAGTTTTAAAGCTACTTATTTCTTGGTTTTCTTTGGCAAATATTTTGTAAATCCATCTACTCAATATTTGTTTGCTGTTAGCCCTTGGTCTCAAAATTATTATTTTAAAAAATATACAATTACTTTGTTGAGACTAGAGTCTGTATATTCAGCTACATCCACTCAATTGCCAAATCATTTTACTGTCTTTATTTACACAATTATTTTACAAACATTTGACAATACCACACACATATTTTTTTAATTGCCCCATGTGATCTTTATGATACCATACCCACATTTTTAAATAGCATAAAGATCTTAGGTGCTATTTCATGATAAACAGTCATAGGTAAATGAGTTAGAGAAAACTCTGTTACTTAAAAGAAAAAAAAGTAATACACTTCTTTATTGCCACAATCTAAGAGCCTTCAATATGCTAACTCTACTGAGGATTTCTTTTTTCTTTCTTTCTTTCTTTTTTATTGAGGATTTCTAAGAGGAAGATCATTTGGTCACAAAAACTCCCCCCTTCACCCTTGTATTCATATAACAATGAATCTCTCCATTAATTTCCACTCACTTACTTTAAAAAAACATGTCTTGTAATACTTCCATTTTCCCTGCCTTCTAAGGATTGCTGTCTTCCGAGGTTTGAAAAAGAAAAGGAGATCAATATTTCCTGAGCAACGATAAGCACTGGTAAAAGCATCAAAAAATTGGAATTATTATCCACTTCATAGATAAGAATATTGAGAGGTTAAGTGGTTCAACCAAGTACACTCAAGTCGTGAGTGGAACAACTATGATTTGAGTCACGTCCCTTGCATTTCCAAGTGAAGGAGCATCCTTGTCATCATACCAGTTTGCCTCTAGGTCTTAGGCCTGTACCTGCCCTCTGTGCTTTCAGTAGAAACTGGTATCAACTTCAACCTTTATACAAATGATTCATATATATATATATATATATATATATAGAAAAGTTTCTAGAAATAATTATTCTTGCATATTTAAGTCCTCTCTCACTGTGTATGTGCGATCTGTGTGTGTGCATTTTTATGTCAATTATTGATGTCAACTTTTTAATGTCAATATTATCCTATTCTCATTGGCCTAAAACCACACTGAGTCCGAAATTTCTTTTTTTTTTTTTTTTTTTTTTTTTGAGACGGAGCCTCGCTCTGTCACCCAGGCTGGAGTGCTGTGGAGTGCTGTGGCCGGATCTCAGCTCACTGGAAGCTCCGCCTTCCGGGTTCACGCCATTCTCCTGCCTCAGCCTCCCGAGTAGCTGGGACTACAGGCGCCGCCACCTCGCCCGGCTAGTTTTTTGTAGTTTTTAGTAGAGACGGGGTTTCACCATGTTAGCCAGGATGGTCTCGATCTCCTGACCTCGTGATCCGCCCGTCTCGGCCTCCCAAAGTGCTGGGATTACAGGGTTGAGCCACCGCGCCCGGCCCCGAAATTTCAACTCATCACTATCCTGTGCTCTGTACATAAAGTTAGCTGTTAAGTCCCGTTGTTTTATTTCCTAAAACGCCTTTTATGTATACTTCTTCTAATCCATTCCTAAAGTCATTCTTCTGGTATAGGCTTTCAAAACCCTTCCTGGCATAATTACAAAGTCTTCAGAAACCCCCAGCTTTCCCATTTTCAGTTCCTACTTCTCATATCCTGCTATGAGGCAGATTACTTTATGTACTTGCTAAGTTTAATAGACTCTAGTAGGTTTTAAATTCTCATTCCCCATACACCTCAGCTAAAAGAGTGATTTGTTTTTTATTTTGTTTTTCTCACAATGTAAATTTTTCATAACATGGTTGGCATAAAGAGGCATTGTTTCACAACTTTTGTATTTGTTTGCATTCCGAGTAGTGGTGAGGCTGAGTTTTCACTCTCTTCTGTTAGTTTTTAGAGCCTCTAGAGCAAAGGCGGTCTCCTTGTTCTTTCGTTGCTACCTGGAAAGAGTGTTAGTGCTTCTGTTCTCTTTAGAAATGAAAACAAAAAATGTACAAACATTACATGTTTCTGATGCAATCCTGAGATGGCACCTGAGATAAACAGACATGAATACCCTGACCTTAGTAATCCAAGTGTTAAGGGAAGCCAGGGAATTCACGTCTATTTGAAGAGATAGAATTTTAGTCATGAACAAGAGACATATAATCCTATTACATTTACACAGTTTGCAGTAGACTTTGAAATTCACATTAGCATTCCTGAAGGGAAGATAGTTCTGTGACTGAGAACCATGCAGCTAGAAGAGAAATTTCTTACTACCAGTCTTACAAATGACTGCATTCACCAATTTAAAAAAAAAAAAAAATTACCCCCCACCCACCCATCTTCACATCCAACAACCATTTTATCAATGAAATATCTGCTGGGATGTGGGTGGGTAGAGGTGGAAGAAGGGGCTACTCTGTGCTTTGTATCATAGCTTATTACGTTAAAAATGGGAGGCTGGCACAAGACAGCATCTCTGAATCTGCAGTTAGTTCATCTTGTGTTACTAAAGCATCATTGCCTTAGGTTGGTCATCTCCTTTAATATTTATTTTTAATTTATCACCAATTTTAAAAAGTGTGCACATTCTACCTGCAGCAACCATAAAAGTCACAAATATAATCCTACCCTAAAACATGCAAAGAAAATGAAAAATACCTCACAGAATCATTATTCACTTAGATTAAAATGCAATCTTTGCTGTGAATCCAACACTTTACTCTCAAAACCAATGCCTCTGGTGTTATAAAACCCATCCTTTTGTTATAATCTGAAGATATTTTAATTTAGAAAGTTGCCCTACACTGTCTAATTTCTACATTTTAACCTGATCTTCCTCTCTTTTTACCACCTAAAAATCATAATATTTAGGAGAGATTTTTTTAGATTCCTTAAAATATTTATAACCTATCATTTGGTATCAGGTGCTAATTAATTAGATAAATCAATAAAGAATATTATGTCCTCCAATATTTTACTCTGGTGTTCACGGCACAGTTCTCGCCAAGAATAATCCTTAATACAAAAATATTGGGGTACAATCATTTTTTCTATGCTATGAACACAGTTATTAAAAACTATCTCACTAAAGTTATTAAAAATAGTGTGGTTAGATAAGTATTTGCCTGTTGCCTATATCAGCAACTTTGATATGTTGATTTGGATAGAGTTCATGTCCTTTCTTCTTCAAGTCCACGAGAAAGCACTGTCAAATGGCTTTGCCCTCTTAGAATACAGTTACATTTGTGGAAGGGGCACCTGGGCTAGGTTACAGTTGCTCTGTATCCCCTACTGGAAATGCCCACAGCTCGTGGATAAGGTAGCTCGTTTTTGTCCAAGCCTTGAAGTAAATGGAAGAAACTACTTTCTTTCCCAGAAAATCTTTCTCCTCCTCCTCCTCCCATACTAAAAATAAAAATGGCTGTGACTATCTCTGTTTTCTTGCTATTGTTCAGTCATAGTTCAAACCTATATATGTGCTTTGCTTTCTGAATGAACTGAAATGATTTTTTCCTCGTGATGTAGGTAGATGGCTATGGCAGAGAATAAAACTGTAGCTCGAAGGTTAAGTGACTATGATTCTTCCATTCGGAGAAGTAAAGTCCAATGTTCCAAGGGTATCCTTTGTCTCCTATACAAGGATACCTAGCATCAGAAAGAACACAACGAGCTGATTGGCTGTCTTGACATTTGGTAGACTATAATGACATCTTTATTTTAGAGTGTGTGTTTTGCTATATTTCTATGTATTTTCCAGACAAAAGTTGGATGATGAGCTGATGGTGGGTAATATATTTAACCTTCTCTCCATGAAGATACCATAGCTGGGGAGAACACTTTTAATCAGAAAATAAGACTACTCAGATTTACAACACAAATAGTTTTCTCTGAATCCAACTCATGCAATCAACTTACTTGCCTTCGTTTTATATAAATATATACTTTATGTTATACATAATGTTGGAAAATCATACAAATTAATCTTTTTTTTTTTTTTTTTTTTTTTTGAGATCTTAGCTCACTGCAACTTCTGCCTCCCGGGTTCTAGAGATTCTTCTGCCTTAGCCTTCCGAGTAGGTGGGATTACAGGCACCCACCACCACGCCCAGCTAATTTTTGTATTTTTAGTATAGATGGGGTTTCACCATGTTGGTCAGACTGGTCTCGAACTCCTGACCTCAGGTAATCCACCCTCCTCAGCCTCTCAAAGTGCTGGGATTACAGGCGTGAGCCACTGCGCCCGGCCAAATCAATTCTTAATGATTCAATCACATATTACAAGCCTTAGTGAAAGACTAGATTATGAAATGTTAGGTTAAATAAAGCATATCAGACAAAAATGATAAATATACACAAATATATGTTTCTTACGGATTTTCATTTTTAAATACCAGGTATTATTGCTGTATAATTAAGACTTCAGATCTCCATTATTTAACTTCTTCTGATTTCTAATTCCATTCAAAACAAACAAAAACTAAAGGTAATCCACAACTAATTTTGAAAGTGAATTATTTTGCTCATTTTATTTCCCAGAAAAACATCTTTACTTTAAAGGGGTTCCTTGAATGCAAAGAAAAGCATACAGAATCTCCATCAAAACTATTGTGTAAGAAAACTGTGACAAAAACTAATTAAAGAAGAACAAAAAGATTTGACAGAATTTAGAGATCTGCCTCTTTTGGTCCACCTAAACACTGTTCAGTGAAAATAAACCAAAAAAGACTATAGATAGTTCAAAAAAGTCAACGATATCATATACAAGATGATTTCGATCTCCAGTACCTACTCTGTATCCATTACAGTGCCATAATGTCAAGTCTGTCGCTGACAGAGTATACTCACGGGCTGATAAATGACCAGAAAGTTGGTACAAAAGAAAAATACTGGAAAGTCCATTAAGTCAGCTTTAAAATAGTGGATAGCAAAACAAAAAATCAGTCCCTAGCGAAATACACTCCACTTACAGAAATGACAGCATCTCGACTTTTCTCTCTCTCTTTTTTTAGTACTAAAGTTTTAGCATTTTAAGAGCAGTTTCTACAAAGTGTATTATTATGTTTAAATTTTTTCTTCTTATACTTTTATTTGCCATAAAATATAAGTCACTGTTAAAAAAATTATTCTGATAAAGCACAAGACTCTGGGCAGAAAGAATACTTGGGTCTTCTTGAAGTATGAGACAACAAGGACAATGAAACTCAAAATGCCCATCTTCCTGGAGATGGTGTAGACATTTAGCTACAGTTTTAACTCTATGTGCTGTTCTACCTTCTTGTTTTTCTTATTTTTTAACTGAAAAATTATTATACAAATGAAATCTTAACCATGAACCAATTAAACATGTCAGCAACCAACGCACAATGAAAATAAAACAAGTGGTACTTCTGTTTCTGGCAGTCTAATGGCACACAAATCCTGAAATATCCTTTCAAATGAAAAAGACTAAAGCATACGATAACATATATATTTTCTGAATGTATTGCTGGGCTGGTCTGAAAGTAAGGAATCCATAACACCCAAAACAAAGTGAAAGTATGAGGCCCTGCAAGGTAAACAAGAAAGACAAATTTCATCCCAAGGGTTTCTATTAAATCTTGAAGATGCCAGTTTTTACTTTTATGGATTCATAATGCACAGAAGGAAAAAAAATATAAGGTTGGCTATGGAGAATCTTACAAAATTCCCACACTAGAAGCAATGGCAACTAACATTCACCCTTAGTGTTTAGGGATGAACTAGATAGAAATAAACTTGCTAGGCACAAGGTTCTGGCAAGACAACTTGCAATTCTAAAGCATAGCATTGGATAGCAAGAGAGGAGAATTCTTCATGAGAATGTATAACCTCAAGCCAGCCTTCCCATGACTTTATGGTCTGAGTTCAAACTCCCTCTGGGATACAAAGAACTCAAAGACAAAATAAACTTTTCCAAATTGATAAAGGCTTTAAATTCTTAAATTAATTACACATACAAAGATCCTTTTTGCAAATAAAGTCATATGTGCAGGTTATGATGATTAGCATGGGGACATGTATTTTTAGGAACCACCATCCATCCTATTAATATGCGTGAAGAAACAAGACTGTATCTGTTTAAACCAGCAAAAAATGCTGACAGCAGAAGCTTCTTCATACAGTATAAAACAGGCAGGTCCCTCCTCCTCCCTTCCCCCACCTGAATTTCCTTCCTGGACCTAGCTTTTTCAGCATTTTACAATGCATTTACTTAAATAATCCCTTAAAACACTGAATAGATCACTTTATTGCATTATTATTATTGTTTGAGCCAGGGTCTTATTCTGTCACCCAGGCTGAAATGCAGTGGCATGATCACAGCTCACTGTAGCCTCAGCTGCCCAGGTTCAAACGATCCTCCCACCTCAGCCTTCTGAGTAGCTGGGACTACAGGCATACATTACCATGTCTGGCTCATTTTTAAAAAAATTCTATTTTCATAGACACGAGGTCTTGCCATATTATCCAGGCTGGTCTTGAACTCTTGAGCTCACAGAATCCTCTCACCTCAGACTTCCAAAGTGCTGAGATTCAGGCGTGAACCATCACACCTGGCCAGATTATGTTAAAAAATAAATTTTTATCAAAGTAGTACATATTCATAGCATTGAAACTTGAATAATGATAAAACAAATAATTACCTGACTCCTCACTTTGAGTCAATTATTTTTTACTGTTCTACAGTTTCTTCTAATGGGTACTTCATGTTTCTAAAAATATATTCATATAGCTCCATTAGCCAATTCCTTAATGATAGGTGCTTTCTACTGTTGTCTTTTTGAGGACAACACCTCCCAGGTCCCTTCACTAAACTCTCAATATTGTTGAATCACATTTTTTGCTTAAATCCATAATTTAATGTTTTTGCTTTTATGACAATATATTCTTTATAGGTAAGCTGAAAAAGTATATTGTAACTATACCTCCTATCTACAACATTTTGTATTTCCTGAAATTCTTTCACTTTTATTTGCAGACATTCCTATGAATCTGGATAAGTGCTTTTATACCTATGAAATGCTTCTCAGTGCAATTGTCCAGGTCAAACCTGACAAATCCTCTATTCTTTCTATTGTTTATGTTAAGACACCCCTCCTGACACTTTATAGGTCTCCTGCTGTCACCACATGAGCCTAGTGAACAACTCGAGGCCTGTGAACAGCAGTGGTCTATGAATTTCCCCTCTCTTTCTTCCTAGGAATGCCAATGTCCTCTCTTCTGGGGAGGATATCCAGTGTGCATCCTGATTTATTCATCTTTGATGAGGCATATACTCTATTTACTTCTCGACACAGGATGCTTTGAAGGTAAGCTTTTGGAGATTTTGTTTTCTGCAAACATTTTCATGTTATCCTAATAACTGAATGATAATTTAATATGGATTTCTTGGTTGAAAATATTCTCATTCCACACTTAGAAGCTATTGCTCTATTTCCTTCCAATTTCCAATGCTGATGTGAAAAGTCCTATAATCTTATTCAAGAACTCTGGGTGATAGATCATGCTGTTTACTCTGGAAGGCTTTAGGGTAATGACTTTACCCCATGTGGTCTGAAATATCACAATGACAAGCCTTGATATGGGCCTTATTTAATCATTTTGGCTCCTTACTGAGTATTTTTCTAGTATTATTTCTTTGGTACTTTTCTCCCCTTTATATTCTCATTTCTCTATCTTCAACTCTTAGCAGTTTAATGTTCAGAGGAAATCAGAGTCTCATAATTCCTTATTCAGACATTCCTTTGATCCACCTGATTTCAGTCTAGCCCCGCATCTCCACCCACCTCTGCTTATTGTCCAGAGTCTAAAACCTCTCTGTTTCCCAGAGAATACATCTCCATGCTCCCACAAGAAAAAGAAAAGGTAGAAATCTGACTCGGTAGAGTGAAAGGTGAGGAACTTAAACAAGGAGGAACTTTGCTGCTCTTTGTTCAGACTTTCAGAGCTCTGGTTTTTATCTTCAACTCCCAATACACACACACACACACACTTGCACACTTCCTTCTGCAGAATGTGGTTTCTTCCTGGAGTTGTCCAGGATATATCATTTTATTTCCCTCCAGATCCCACACCTTCACCCTTGCCAACACTTAGGTGTAATCCTGTTCTGCAAAGTACTTTACTTTTTACAGCTCCATTTACTTTCCAAATTTATATATTATGATGTAGGTTACTGATGGCTCCTAATTTACCTGAAAGTAAGTTTACTGTATTCCTTGTTCTTTGGAGTGATTTTTAAAGGAGATTGATCTCACTGGAGATGTATTTAGTTTTATTGTTTTGTATTTTCCTTTACGGTTCTTAATTTAAAGAAAAGATGGAGGTAGAAATGTCTTTCCTCCATAATCCTAAAATTGAAGACCCATCCTACTATGCTAAAAGTGCAACTTGCCCATCAACTAAACACCAGGATTGTTCTAATGTTGGTATCAAATTTAGAGAAAGTTCATTGCCTAATCTAAAGGACTATCAGGCATCCAGCTAGAAATGTTCATTTTAATTGAAATCCAAAGAGATTTCATATTCTAGAAAATTGAAATATCTTGCTTTTTATGTGATAATTCTACATCATTTACAAACAATATCCCTGCAGAATTTACTAAATGATTTTGTTTAGTATTGTAGTATCATAGAGTAACAAATTCAAGGTGCTATTTAAACTATACGCTACATAAAGGTGCCACTTTTTAATAGGGTTCCATCCATGGAGTATATATTGGTGATTTGGATATTCTGTAACAATTTCTCAGCAGAAAGTAGGCAAAAATCTTAAAATAACAATATCATATTATTACAATAATTTAGTGATATATAAAAGTAATGTGTCTTAAGAAAGTGGTTCATTCTTATAATTTACACAAAGTCACTGTAGATCCCCACAAGAAGTCTTAAATCAAACTACCTGACCAATCAATTTCATCTATACATTTTTTGACAGGGGTATTATTTCCAAAGGATGACCTCTGTAACAAAAAGAGAAACTTAATTCTAAATATGCCTTGTAAAAGAACATTAATTATGAAACCAGTATACTTTGATTCCACAAGGTCTAATTTTGCCACATATATCCCTTTAGTGACAAAGTAGTTAGATTTGGAGAAGAATGCACTTCATATCAAGCGTCATATAATTGGCACGTAGATTATGAATGAAATAGAAAAGTGAGCAGTCTGATGATTCTCTGAGTACTGTTTAGAGATTTCCCACACTTTCTAGACATTGATGATAAAAGGCAGTTCTACTCAGGTCCAGAAGCTTATTCATATGTCTTCCAGAAATTTTAATACTTCCTTTGTATGCATTTGACATATAAGACATGAGTATGTATATGACAATTATATTTAAGCAATATCCTATGATCATTAAGATTAGTCAATTCATTCAGTTATTCTTTCATTCATCAACAAATATTTAATTAGCACCAAAAAATCTAAAGTATACAGACAGTTGAATTTAATCTTGGTATAACCTTCATTCACAGATACCAGGTAATATCTAATATGTATTTGGAACATGAGCATTAGTGTATGCTATGACTGAGAACAGATATTTGCTTATATTTCTTTAGTCCTTAGGTACACTAACTGGTTATAGTTAATCTAATATAAAATGTTAATTATGCCAAATCCTATTTATATTCAACATCAATAAATATAAATAATTCAAGCCAATAATATCACAATTCATTCAAGTATAAAAATAAGCAACACATATGAGTTACATAATATTAACTTATGTATTAATAAAAATCTATGTAAAAATCATCTTACCTCTTGTTTGTAATCCCTTTCCACAGGCTTCACTGCTGCCCATTATTCCCTGCCGGACAGACTCTGGCACTAAGATGCAAGGGCTCCATTTCTGTGTCTTCCACCTGTGATTACCAAAAACAATGGACTAGAAACTTCATTGTGATCAACATGCAGAAGAAATACTTAGATATGTTTGAAGTTTAAAAAAACATAAAGACAGTAATTCAATAAAACTGGATGTGAAACCAATGTCATAAAACCAAGCCTTGGCAAGCACTAGAATGACAATAGTCCACTCTACCGCAGATTCATGATTTAGGCAGTAATTCAATGTTTTTGAATTGGGCCTGTGGCTAATGAGAAAAAACTGAATTTGGATATTTTGCACATAAACTTTGGTTAATATAGAAAAGTGGTAATAATAAACATTAGAGGCACAGATCAGTCTAGAGGGTCTAGTTCTTTATGCACTTAAAATTGTTTCAAAAAAAAAAATACAAGAAAAAAAGAGAGAGAAAATCCTTATGTCCCATTGGTGCGTTAGAGAATCAAGGTTTGAACATCCGTAAGCTTGAGGTACAAACTTCACATTAATCTTCTGCTTCAAAATTTTTATAAGCCTGAGGTACAAACCTTCACACTTAATCTACTGCTTCCATTTATAAGGTGTTTCCAAGGTCTTCTGAAGTAAATCAAACATCTCAATAGGTTATAGAGTAAAAGAACGGGCACCATGGACCTATCTTATCCGATAGTTCATCTTAGGAAAGAGGAATGGACCTGCCGTTGATAAAATATCATGATTTCTAGTCCTCAGAGGATACAATCTTGAAGGCAATCTTCTCACTTTCTACTGGCTTTTCTTTCTCAGGTCAACAAAACTCTCTTTTTATGACTCACAGGGCAGATGATGACTTGTGTCCTTCACAATATTCCAGAAAACCCCAACCTTAAATCTGTCTCTTCACAATATTCCAGAAAACCCCAACCCTGAGTATAACTACAGATTCTGCTCTTTCACTTAGTACATTTTAACCCTTTTCATAGGAGCCAATACCTCTGATAAGAGAACTACTTCAAAAAAGGAAAGAGAAACATGAAGTAAAACATCATTGACCTCATTCAAGTGGCCTTCATAATGGGAATAGCTGAAGAGTTGGGGGAAAAAAATCAGGAAACAGCTAAACAGGAAACCTGTTACATTTAAAGAAAGCATCTATTAATTTTAGATTGTTATAAATTTACTTTATACATGAACAGACACATTCCACATGATTCCAAGATACAGAAGCCAAAAGGTAAGGGATTTTAGTCCAACTTTTGAACTGAAATATGTCGTTCACTCATTCAATTTCCTTAAATTGAGTTTACATAGGCTTTCTTGACCCAAGTGAGACCGAGGAGTTCAACGTCCTTTACCTTGGTGAATAGACTGAAATGAAGGAAAGAAATTTTTGGAATTCCTTTACTAAACTTTCAATTTTAGGATGATAAACCCAGGTTCAGAGAGGTTACATGATTTGTCCCAGGCTGTGCAAGTCAGGACAGGCCAGTTGCCAGTCCCGTCTCTGGATATTCAGCCACATCCTCTTGGCAACATCTTATTGCCAATTCTACGTAGGGATAAAGGTGCCCACGCTGTCTTATCTACTGAATGTATTGAGAGAAGTTCAAATTCACACGACAGATTAAATAGGCATTTTGATTGTTTCAATTTGGTAAACATGTGAATATATCACCTTAATGGATTCAGAAAGAAGAATCAGAAGAGAATGATAAAATCCTATGTTAACTCGCTTCCTAAGACAATTTCCTCCCTAACATACCAATAAAGGGGAAAGCAAAATCTAAATTGGACCTATATTGCTCAAAATTCAAGGATGTTTCATGAAGGAGCAGAGATTCAGGCTGATAACTTGGATACATTTTGAACTACGCATCAGGAAAAATGGCACAATGATCCAATTCATACACAGTAGAACTGATTTTTGGGGAACAAGGCAGGAGGTCATTGATAGCAAATAGCTCAAACACAAGTAGCTAAATTGAAGTGCAATGGGAGAGTAAAATCAGTGGACAAAGAAATGGAAGATCCCACTAATAGTTTTTTGATTTTGTCTGATTATAACAACCCTGGGCTCATAAAAACGTCTAATAATATTTGATTTGGCTATTTTTTTCATTTGGATACCTTCCTTGAGAGCTCTTTTGCTGGGCTCAGAAGTTTCAATATTTAGACATTGTACAAAAGGATGAAAATTGACAGTGTTTCCACAATGGCCCTGTGGTTAATGAGAAAAAAAATGGGAGTCTGGGCATGTTCCCAGTGTTTATTTACATCCTCCCAAAACTGGTCATAGGATAAAAACAATGAAAGTAAAGGACGATAAAATCAATAGTAATTTAGACTTCTTCAACAATATATTTCTTCTTTAAAAAAGGAAATAACTTCTATTCTCTCAAATAATTAGCCCTTGAATTTCACAGCTTTAAGTTTAGTTTCTCAAATAATTAGCAGAAACATGGGACATTTTTGCTGAAGGCATTTTTAAGTGTGCTGATAAAACCCATATTATTTTTAAGACCACGGATTATTTTCACAAATCAGTAAAACCCCATAGAGACTGAATTTATTCCCAATAGACTTTAAAGTAGCATTTCAATCAGATTTAAAACTGTCAGGTGTTAAAAGGGGGGAAGTTTGTGAGTAAGCAAAGAAACCTCAAGTATTATTTTTATCAATAGTAAACACTAATTTGCCAAGAGGGAGTATACAGAGAACATACATAGTTTAAAAGTTATTCATTTTCTTTTTGTAATAAAAAATTTTATCCATAAGTTAAACTTTTTTTTTCTAATTGAATGGTTTCTGAAATTGTGTATCACCAAAATTGAGAACCAAAAACATTTTTAATTAAAATAAACAAGGGAGTACAAATTTGCTCTTAATTCTTGACTAAAGATGTTAGGATGAGAACAATAGAATGAAGGTAAGTTACCTCCTGCGTGTGTGTGTGTGTGTGTGTGTGTGTGTGTGTGTGGTGTGTATTCCTTCTCCCTGCCCCCAGATAACAACCGTAACAACTTCATCCTGAATCTCTCTCAAACATGATCCTGAAAATGGATTGCTTGGTGGCATAAGTCAAGCAGCTCACTTACAGTCAAACATGCTTCCTTTCCCCCCTGTTATTAAGACCTTCATATTCTCTACTCCTCCCATATATGTTCCAGATAAGAGGGTAAGAATAGTAAAGTATTTGAAGATATGTAAATCCCAGATCCCCTCTTACTTCTTATTTTTCACCAAATGACCATATATTATATGAAAGAAAATAGATTATAATTTGTAGTAAGTCCAATGATAATTTTAAAAGATAAATTACTTACCGATATATAGGACACAAGGAGACGTCTTCACACTCTCTCTCCTCATATAAGGTATCCGGGCATTCCTGGCCTCCACTGGCTGCTTCTTGGATGATGATTCTGTATCGAGACTGTTTTATTGTGGCATTTCCTGAAGTAAAAGAAAATTAAATAGTGCCCTTTTATATTGATGCAGATCAAAATCCAGGTAGCAACTGAGAGAGAGATAAAGTAAGCACATGTGGAAAGTCAACCTGGGAATGAAAATAACAAGCAAAGACCAAGAGTTAACACTCCATCTTACTTTTATGAAATAAACACACAATACTTAACAATGGTGATTTCAAATATAATTATTTCCCACTGTCTTAATATGTTTAATTAGAATCTACTTTACCAATGGCATAAAAGTTTTTTGATATGATCAGAGGGGCCTCAGAAGCCCTCTTTGATCTCCAAACAATAGCTGAAATCGCTGGTGTTTTATTATTAGCAACTCAGTACCTTGAGTAAGGGATTTCTCCATCCAGGCCACTTTTATAATGCAAACAAAACATACCTATAATAATTAATATATTAGTAACCAATTTATGGATATTAGTTTATTAGATTTCTTATTCTTTATAATGTCATAACCTTATAACCATATGTATATAATTGGAATTTAGGGAAGAGGCACTAAAATTGGGAAAGAACAAAATATTGTTTACTTCAGGGTTTTGCTGAGAAGTAGAAGTATTAATAGGAACATCAACAAAAAAACAACTGATGTTCACTTTAATGTGTTGAGACAATCTTTACATGCCTTCTGAATCAACATCAACAACAAAAATCAATTATCATTAAAGTGCCTAGCAACTATTTCAATTACTATGTGGAAGATAGACTATTTGCACTATAAATACAGACACAAATCTCTGACCTACAGAACTTACAATTAAGCAAGAAGAAAAGGGGCAGACATATACGCAACTAGTTAGAAGACATTGCAGTATGAGCAGTGTCAGAGAGTGACACAGGGTTACGTGTCACTTCTACTGTATAGAAGAAACAGAAATCATTTTAGAATTTGGCAACCAAAGAGGGCTGATGAAGGAGACAGATTTTTATCTGCTTTGAGGGCCTTGATGGTTAAATAGAAAAAAACATATATATATATGAATGAAATCACATATATATAGGAATGAAATCATATATATGCATATATATATGAATGAAGCCATTCAGGCCAAGGAAACACTTTGAAGAAAGGCACTGAGATGTAAGAGTGCAAGGCATTTATTTACAAAGACAGACATGTAATTAACTCCATTCAGAAGGAAGGTATGTGAGTATGGCTCTGGGTGTGAGCACATGGGGAAGGTGGGAGAGAGGGAGGAGCACAGTGAGGGTTTTAAAGAATGGAGAGAAAAGACAGTGTAGGCAAAGATGGAATCAACTGGTAGGTTTGGTACAAATGATGGACCTACCCATATCAAGATGTTAACTTACAGAAAGCCAGTACAATGAAATAAGAATTTATTAAAATTATATATGCATTTAAAAAAAATCATGAATACTAGAAGACTCACAGTGAGAAGCAACTCACCCACTATGAAAGCTTCCTTACTCTCTGTCTTCCTTTTCAGAAGGAACACTTTCAACTGCTTCTGTATTTAATTTTTCTATGGTTACCTCCAAATCTATAAATACTATGCTTATGTCATTACTTCTTGATTTATGAACTTCAGACATTATGTATTGACTTTCTGCAGTAATTGACAATTTACTTTGTACCATCTTTCAATCTTTGATAATGATGTTGCTATTTTTATGCCTCTACTGGTTACTTAATAACCCATATTTTTTTAAGTCCTACCCCTCACTCCTGTCCTCCATCAGACCAGTCACCACAGCTCGGCATAGTCCTCTTGGGTAGAGGAGCTTTCTCCCTGCCACCAACCACCTTCCTGCTACATTAGATCATGGCTCACAATGTCGTGTCATCAATTTCTCTACTTTTTGGTCTCACCCATTAATGTTCTGTCATCCATAGAGATCTCCCCTCCACTAATGGTCCTCTTCTTTTGTTTTTGAGAAGGAATTAGGGCTTTTAAAATTCCTTTCCTATCATTTTAAATGAGATTCTCAGAAGGAGGAGAGACCAACAACTTTGCACATCTCATGACTTTGAACTGGAAGTTAAGGAGATGTACAGGATCTTTTCCATCTGTTCCCCAAGATCCCCTTTGTCCTGCTTTAACCTGCTTTATACCCATAGGTGGGCTGCATTGGTGGCCCCCTGCCTTATTGGTTTCTGTTTGGCCTTTGCCAATGGTGGGATGGGACACACAAAAGAAAAGAAAAGTAAGGCAAATGAAGAGATAGAGACATGAAGGTATTTATTCCACCAGATTCCATCCTCTGTATTGCCTCAACTTGTCTCTCTACCTCTAACGAAAGCCACAGTTCCTATGGAGTGGCATTTGCTTATAGCTATTAAATACTTTTCTTTCATTCCACTAAATGTTTCTCCCTCCATCAACTTTATGGCTCTTAACTTTCACTAGCCCAGGTACTAAACCATCATACCCTGTAAGTCTACCTTAACACTTCCTATTCCTTTGTAAATAGTCCCTTCATTAAATCTTCCTCAGTTGCCCCATTTGAGTGGGCTATCTCTTTCCTGGCAGAACACGCCAATAAAGTCAAAGGAGAGATGCTGCTATTTGAAAGAATAGATGTTGTAATTGGCCCCTTTTTAAATGTAGTTAAGGTTCTGTGAGGAGTTCAGAAATAGACGCTTAAAAAGAAAAAGAGGGTTGCCAAGACAGGTCTGCCTCATAGGAATATAAAAAGCTATCTTTATTTGGGTGGGAAAAATCTTTTGTAAATAATTATGCCTTTAGGAAAAAGTCTCTTCACCTACTCCCAATTAATGCCAGTTATACTGTACTATCTCTGTTTAGCCTATACTGTACTGTTTAGCTTTAGAATGTTTCCTTGAGTGTGGGTTTGTGTGTATGTGTGTTTTGTCCAAATATTATCTTAGGAGTTTGTAAATAAAGATTGAAAACAATAGAAAAAAATGAAAGGAATGCCTTCACCTCACACGGAGAGAGAAATCCTAAGGGAGACTACATATACAGCATGGACCAATACTTCTCCCTTTACACTAAACATGCACATGCACACACCATACACATACGATACACACCACACACTGAAGTAGTCTGCCTTTATGGTGTGACTCCAGGTAAAATAATCTAAAGTTTGAGAAAAATAGTTGCACTGACTTTCATGCCCTACAGATATTCGGGTGGAGGTTGAAAAGGATAGATCCTCCAGTGAAAATCAACATTTAGTATCGAAGTAAGATTTTCCAGAGGAGAAACTGATCACCACTGTGCATAAGTGAAGAAAAATGTATGCCTTTGGGGAGAGAGACAGAGAGTTAAGGGATGATCCTGAGCTAGAGAAACAACACCAGAGATGTGTGAACTACCTGTTAAGAGTCTTTCTTTCTCTCTCTCTCTCTCTCTTTCCTTGAACTTTGCAATGGACATATATAGCATTCAATTTTAAAGAATTTTCCTCTCCTTATGATGTAAATGCCTCAAATTATGGTCAAACCTATAGCAGAATCCTTTACACACAACAGATTTAAGTGGTGTTGTGGGAAGCTCAAGGGCAGGCGGTGTACACTTGGGATAGAGCAGTCAATGATTTTCTCATTTTTGTCCAAGGCATTTAAACCAGAGCAACTCCAACTTGAATAGGGGCTGGGTAAAATAAGGCTGAGATCTACTGGGCTGCATTCCTAGATGGTTAAGGCATTCTAAGTCACAGGATGAGATTGGAGGTCAGCATAAGATATAGGTCATAAAGACCTTGCTGATAAAATGGGCTACAGTAAAGAAGCCAGCTAAATCCCACCAAAACCAAGATGGCCACAAGAAAGACCTCTGGTCATCCTCACTGCTACCCTCCAGCCAGCTCCATGACAGTTTACAGATGCCATGGCAACATCAGGAAGTTACCCTACATGGTCTTAAAAGGGGAGGCATGAATAATCCCCACCTTGTTGAGCATATCATCAGGAAATAACCATAAAAATGGGCAATCATCAGCCCTCAGGGCTGCTCCGTCTACGAAGTAGTCATTCTTTTATTCCTTTACTTTCTTAATAAACTTGCTTCCACTTTACTCTATGGACTTGTCCTGAATTCTTTCTTGCATGAGATTTCAATGATAGACTGCATTATGAAAATGTGGCACATATACACCATGGAATACTATGCAGCCATAAAAAAGGATCAGTTCATGTTCTTTGCAGGGACATGGATGAAGCTGAAAACCATCATTCTCAGCAAACTAACACAAGGACAGAAAACTAAATACCACATGTTCTCACTCATAGGTGAGAACTGAACAATGAGAACGCTTGGACATGGGGTGAGGAACATCACACACCAGGGCCTGTCGAGGAGTGAGGGCCTGGGGGAGGGATAGCATTAGGAGAAATACCTAATATAAATTACGAGTTGATGGGTGCAGCAAACCAACATGGCACATGTATACCTGTGTAACAAACCTGCACGTTGTGCATATGTACCCTAGAGCTTAAATAAATAAAACAAAATAAAATAAAGAATCATCTCTTACGGTCTGGATCCATATCCCTTTCCTGTAAAAATTTCACTTCATTTTGAAGCCAGCATGAGGGCTGTATCAAGGGAGAACAATAATTCCAGAAACCCAAAAGGTAACCAGCAACAAAAGAAGTGGAGTCTGAGGCAGCCCCCAGTATTATGATTTGAAGCCAGGTAAGAGAAGATGGGGAAAGGCCAAGTAGTAGCTCTCAGAGTGATGTCAAACAACACCTCCTTTTCCATTGAATACTGAAGAAAAAGTGATTTGGGGAAGTAGCTATAGAGAGGGGAGGATCGTGGCTTTGCCACTGGACTACATTTAGATCACCAATGTGTGTAAAACATATTAAATGTTTCTAGGAATTACCATCTTAATCTATGTCAGATCCACGTCTGGGCATTTTACGTATGCATATGCTACCTTATTTTATTATTATCACTTCTTATCATTATTCCCTTTTTACAGGTAGGAAAATGAAGGGTGGAAGAATTAAATAATTTCCCAAAAATCACCTAGCTAGAGTTAAAACTGTACTAGGCAGACATTTAGGCCCACGATATTTCCACTAAAAGAGACTTTATAGTATGATGAAGGGAAAGAGGGAGCATTCGGGGGTAGGGGTGTGGGGGGAGGTGGTTTACATCACTGTCCTTCTGTTATTCTAAAGGAATACTTATTCCCTTCTAAGCAATTTTTCAATAGCACTCGCTTACAGAAGATTTCAGTGTTAAAAAAGTACCATGTTCGTAAGCTTTTGTGAGTGATGTTTCCGACCTCATTAGGCCTATGAAAAATAACAATAAATTAAAGTGCCTGTTTGCCAACATGAACAATTGCTCAAACATGATTATGACTAATAACTAGTTTAAATTCAGTTTCGATTTATGCATATTTTATCATCACTAAGTCATCAGGTATAATTAAACTTGCTATTAATTATAGTCAAAAGAAGTAACATTTAGAGAAGATGGTGACTCAAAGATTAAGAAACATATTTACCATAGAAAGCACATGAATGGGCTACGAACATTGAGAGATGTTTATAGATTCTTTGTGAAGGTCTACACTCATCTTTTCCAGAAAGATGATCGCAAAGAGAGAAGAAATGAGTATGTAAAGAGACCCTTTGGGTGATTTGCAGCTAGGTAGGCTGGGGCACATCACACTGAATTAGTGTCATGAATGCTGAGCCCTGATGTCAGGGTTATTCGATTAATGAGTTAAAATAAAGAACTGACTTACTAAGTTTGCAACTAATCTAAAATGTAAGAGTAGAGGGACAGCAAGTAGAGAGTAGAACAGGAGTGAATATAGGCACTGGCTGATGGGAGAGGCAGGGTTGGAGATGAATGTGTGGCCAGGAAATTGGGGGCACTGCTAGAGGCAAGCATAGGTGCAGAGTAGATGAAGGATAGTCATGTACCAGCAGTGCGTGGCAGTTAATCTAGCAGCAACTTGCAGAATTCTAAGAGATTTTAAAAATTAACCTTTAGGGGTTTCCCTTTTTTCTCAAATATTCCTATTACTCATTAAATATCAGTGGTCTATTACGCTTCACAGCACCACTACTGTTCCAGGCCTACCACTTTATAACTCCTGGTTCTCACTCTGAAGTTCTCTTTCCTCCTCTTCACTTATATATACCACTCACCACTCAAAAACAAAACTGAACCCATCCTGGTGATTCCTCTCTCACAAAGATTGAAGCAAAAGGATGACACCAATGCTTTTGAAGATTAATATCACATTAACAGTCTCACATTAAATACTTCCTAGGGTTGAGTTGCAACCCTAACACCTGTTAGACTTTAGGTTATTTCTTTGACCTTGCTAAGCCTCAACTTCCTAAGTTGTAAAACAGGCCAGCTAAGTTTCTAGGATTACATGAGATACTGCATGTGAAGCGTGTACACACTGCCACGTACAAGGAATTTTCTCTAGCATAATGGGAGTTCATGAAAGAAAAGAAAGATTTTAAAAAATAGAAGAAAAGTTTCAATAGTTAAATTTTCTGTAATTTAGACAAAGAAAAAAAAGTGACAAACCAGTTTTCCATTCGGAATTGAGTCTCATTCCTGTTTCACACATCTAGGAGCAGACAATGAATGGCTTAAAACCATTCTATGTTCCTGGTAAATTAAACTACAATTGCAAGGCAATTAGTACCTACAACTACGTTCTCATATTATTGGAGAGGAATGACTAGGATGGTCAAACATCCTGCTCTCTCAGGGCAATTTTAGCTAATACCTATTATCCTAGCTTAAATAATAACTCCTCCATTCACTCTCATAAATGTCTTGGTTTGTATGAAACATTATATGATCATTCAAAAGACTATCACCCCCATGTGCATGTATAATAAGAAACATATACATTTTATTTCTAATTCCAGCATAGGATTGCATTTCAAATGTGTGGAAAAAGTAGACTGACTGCACTGCTATTCTTAAAATTATCTACTCAACAGGATCACTGGACCTTTTTATTTCTTGATACAGAATTCTGTGGCATCGTTCAAACATTCGAAGAAGGCTGTTTTGTGTCCCTCAACAAACTTGTTTGTGAAACACTGACTTAAAATTTAATGGGAAGAGAGTATAAGGCTTACCTCAAAATAACCATAGCTACTCTGTATGTGTTACTATAGCAGAAACATCACAAATTGATGCTATAAAACTGAAGAGACTTAGCATTTATTCAAAAAGGAGCATTAATATGAGGAGAAAACAACTTGGACTTGGAAAAAATTCCAAATTGTCATTGAGAAGGTTGTTTCTGGCTGGGCGCAGTGGTTCACGCCTGTAATCCCAGCACTTTGGGAGGCTGAGGTGGGTGGATCATGAGGTCAGGAGATTGAGATCATCCTGGTTGACAAGGTGAAACCCTGTCTCTACTAAAAATACACAAAATTAGTCAGACGTTTGTGGTGGGCACCTGTAGTCCCAGCTACTCAGGAGGCTGAGGCAGGAGAGTGGCATGAACCTGGGAGGCAGAGCTTGCAGTGAGCCGAGATTGCGCCACTGCACTCCAGCCTAGGCAACAGGGCGAGACTCCATCTCAAAAACAAACAAACAAACAAAAAAAACAAAAACAAAAAGAAGGCTGTTTCTAGGTGAATACTAGTGATAGACAAAGATGGCAGTACAATATTAGGCAGCCTGTTTATTCACCTTTAAATCTGTGACTCTGAGTTATCAGAGTGAAGCATTTACCATATACAGTGTTGTCATCATTAATAAATATTTGTGAGGTACCTGCTACATGTAGGCAACTCAACTAGGTGCTGGTGTTATGCTGAAATGTACATACATGCATTATTAAATCTACCCAGTGCAGCAGAAGTGAAACTTGACAGATAGATAATAACGTAAAAGATCTCTTTAGTTTTATAGGAGTTCAGAAACGATAATATGAACTTTGTATTTATTATCCAAATCCATCAATGTTCTCTCTTTGTTCAAGGAGAAATGCAGGCTTAAGTGGTTAAGCAAATACAATGCCCTAGTAGAACTATGAGTAGGAAGGTTTTATATACTTCCTTCCTATTCATCTTGGTGTTCCATATATAGAGCAGATACATCAACAGCAGCATCTTCCCCTAAAATTCCCTCCCAGCTTAAATCTTGAAGTACTTCAAAATGAACACTGAGCTAAAGATTCTATCTATCTATATATAAATGAAATTAGGCAAAATTGCAAAGCTTTTCTGTTAAACTTTCCAGGGATGTTAAAAATAAGCTTCAGGATATCCATATACTTCTTTCATTTTGAAATACTGCCTGAAAAAAATGTACTCTATATTCTTAAATTTTTATAATCATCATTCATTTTGCAACAGAAGCCAAATTCAATGGATCTGACAACAGACAAGACCTTCAGGGCTCTGATTTCTAATCCCAGCTCATTACTGAATCATTATATGACCTTGGGCAAGGCATTTAACCTTTCAGAACTTCAATTTTCTTACTTGTCCTATGTGGGTAATACTGCTGAGACAATTCACAGGACAGCTGCTAGGAATGCTTAATTAAGTGGGATTTAAAGTTTTTTTCAAATGCTATATATATAGTGTATGTGTATATATATTATATATATAGTGAACTTGAAATTTTTTATATGAAAGCCATTTGTATAGACTTAAGAAAGAGCAATTCCTGTTTATATCTGCACAAACTATCCAGGGTAAGAGTCAAGGCAAATACAAACTTCCTATAGTAGACACAACACGCTCAGAAGCCCAGGCCATAGTTCTAAATTTCCAGAGACTCCTTCCAATATCCTCGGCTTTCTATCCCCAACCACTGCTGTTCTTAAAACATCTCCGATTTAGAGAGAACTAATCTTATCAAATAGTGACCCACTTTGAGTCTGCCCTTCCTTAGTCTCTACATATCACAACTGAAGTCATCCATAGCTGATCTCCTTGTGTTTAATTCCAGCTGCATATCAGAATCTCAGGGATGCTTTCTCAAATTCCTAGTGCCCCACCCTCCTCTCAGAAACCCAAACCAATTAAATGACAATCCCTGATGGGTGGAGCTCAAGTATTAGCATGTTTTAAAAAATTCCCAGGGAGGAGAACCAGCAATTTAGCACAATTAAAGCAGAGTTTCTTATGCATCCAATATATAAAACAGGAAAAAGACCATACAGCATGCTTAACCATGCAATAGAAAACACTAGCTAAACCACTACTGCTCTCAACCCATTTAAAAAACGTGACCCCGGCCGAGCGTGGTGGCTCAAGCCTGTAATCCCAGCACTTTGGGAGGCGAAGACGGGCGGATCACGAGGTCAGGAGATGAAGACCATCCTGGCTAACACAGTGAAACCCCGTCTCTACTAAAAAATACAAAAAACTAGCCGGGCGAGGTGGCGGGCACCTGTAGTCTCAGCTATGCGGGAGGCTGAGACAGGAGAATGGCATAAACCCGGGAGGCAGAGCTTGCAGTGAGCTGAGATCTGGCCACTGCACTCCAGCCTGGGGGACAGAGCGAGACTCTGTCTCAAAATAAATAAATAAATAAATAAATAAATAAATAAATAAATAATAAAAAACGCGACCTGCCCTCTAGCTAAGTCCATCATAATGGGTATAATTGGAAATGTGCAGTATAAACAAGGAAGGCTAATAACAACATCTATAATGATAAGTTGCACTTGTCTTTTCTTCCTGTCAATGTGTTATGAAATGACAGGGATTTATTTATTTATTTATTTCCCAAATCCTGACCCCTTTCATTTTAGCAGAGGAAGTGACTGCAGCTGCTTGTTACAACAGGGTCCCCTAATGTGTTGCATTCCATCAGCATTAAGACTGAAATACACTGAAACACCATACTATGTGGGATACAGACAGGTTTTGATGGGTCCAAATGTCATCTAAGATATAAGCTGAAAAAATACTGCTGGAATTGAAGCTGAAGATGCTGTCATCATTGTTAGGCATGAATATTGAACTATATATCTGAAAACTGCTTTAAAACAATTCATGTTGCCCCACTCTGTAAAAGCTTTATGTCCTTAAGAATGCTATTCAGGCCGACCATTGTGCTGATAGCTTGAGAGAAGCTAGCAGAGTGAGGACACGACTCAGAAAGGGCACAGATAGCACCACTAGGTCCCTGCATCCTCAGCTCTCACAGGACAGTGAAGTGTATCACTGGACCATTTGCTGTTAGGGAGTTGGCCATGTTCTGCCCATCACTCACTATGGCTCAAACACAAAAATCCTGGGCTTTTTTTTTTTTCTTTCTGACAAACTTTTCTCAATGTCCCTTCCGTGATGGGTCTATATGGAAACTGTCAGACCTCTGAGCCCAAGCCAAGCCATCGCATCCCCTGTGACTTGCATGTATATGCCCAGATGGCCTGAAATAACTGAAGAATCACAAAAGAAGTGAAAATGTCCTGCCCTCAACTTAACTGATGACATTCCACCACAAAAGAAGTGAAAATGGCCAGTCCTTGCCTTAAGTGATGACATTACCTTGTGAAAATCCTTTTCCTGGCTCATCCTGGCTCAAAAAGCTCCCCCACTGAGCACCTTGTGACCCCCACTCATGCCCACCACAGAATAACTCCCCTTTGACTATAATTTTCCTTTACCTACCCAAATCCTATTAAACAGCCCCACCCTTATCTCCCTTCACTGACTCTATTTTCGGACTCAGCCTGCCTGCACCCAGGTGATTAAAAAGTTTTATTGCTCACACAAAGCCTGCTTGGTGGTCTCTTCATATGGACGCTCATGAGAGAAACATTGGTTTTCCTAAATGTTAAGGTGAGGGAAATTACTCAGACATTAATTATCAGTTGTGATATTAAAATTTTTGTTTTGGAGGTGGTTGTAAAACATGACTAAGGGAAAATAACTCTGTGAATACAAACTAATTAAAATTAGGCTTTTCATTTTTAACCATATATTTTAGCACAAGGTAGACAAACACTCTTAATTACCTCTTTTATGCATAAGGTACATGTTAATGCTTGTATTGCTGTCAATAATTTTGCAGTGTCAACATGGTCACTATCGTTCAGAATTTCTCTTTTGGCTTTGTGTTGATGAAATAATGTGACTTTTTAGAATTAGTAAACCTGGAGCCCAAGGTCTGTGAACCTGGAAAAATTACTTCTCTCTCAGTACCTCAAAGGGCAATAATAAGAACACTTTATTTGAGGGCTTTGAAGAAGAATAATCAGCTAATGAAATATCAAGTAGCTAGTTCAGGGTTTGGCATCTAGTCAGCATGTAAAAATATTAGTTGGGAGACAGGTTAGCATGCAGGAGAGGTTAAGCATATTTCTTCTTTCTTCTTCTAGATGACCCCTGTACTTCCTTTGAGACTGAGCAGAGGGTCACCACTTTCAAGAAGTCTTTTCCACCCTCACCTAAGCAGCCCTCTTCTCATGTTCCTAAACCTCCACAAAGAACTCTGTTGCATCCTGTTGTCTTTTTGACTACCTGTCTTTGAACAGTGAGCCTGTGTTGACACTGTAGTGCTTAAAGTCTAGTAAGGGCCAGGTGAGGTGGCTTACACCTGTACTCTCAGCACTTTGCAAGGCTGAGGTGGCAGGATTGCTGAAGCCCATGAGTTTGAGACCAGCCTAGGCAACATAGCAAGACCCCCATATCTATAAAATCAAATACATAAAAATAAAATAAAATAAACCTGGTAGGCATTAATAAATAATTGTTGAACAAATAAAAGAATGAATGAGTGAAAAAAAAATGACTGAATTACCATATAGTCATTTAAAACACATTTTTCTTCTGAATGAGAAGATGGAGACATTAGCTTCCAACAATATAGGAAACTGCATGTCTAGAGAACCTCTCCTGAAAGGTTTGTTTATTTATTTATTTATCTATTGAGACAGGGTCTCACTCTGTCACCGAGGCTGGAATGCAGTGGCAAGATCATAACTCACTGCATCCTCAACTTCCTAGGTTCAAGCAATCCTCCCACCTCAGCCTCCAGAGTAGCTGGGACTACAGGAGTGTGCCGCTGCACCTGCCTAATTATTATTTGTTTTTTGTAGGGCAAGGTTGTCCTTTGTTGTCCAGGCTCATCTCCAACTCCGGGGCTCAAGGAATCCTCCCACCTTGGCCTCCCAAAGTGCTGGAATTACAGGCATGAACTACCATGCCTGGCCAATTTTTACCTTTTTAAGAAATGTTTAAACAAATCAAATGAACCCAGAGTTCACATATGCCAGCTTCCATAACCATCAGTATATGACCTACCTTGTTTCATCTATACCCATGCCACACACTACGCAGATTACTTTAAAAAAATTCAGAAAGCACAGTATTTACATGCAAATATTTCAGAATATATTTAAAAGACAATAACTTTTTAAAACTTTTTAATATCAGAGTAATATACATACTTATACAAATTCTCTTAAAATACTAATGAATACCCAATCATTATTTGGGCTATAATTTGTTGATATGTCCTGTAAGTTCCTTCTCCTTTTGCTTTTGTTTCCCTTTCAACTCTCTTTGAAATGTTTTTAAAGTGTTTTATAAATCCATGCCTAAAAATGCATTAAAGTCAGAAGACAGTTTGGAGCACTGGCCCTTGGGAAAATTTCTCGTCACTGATGGTGAGAGCCTGGGATTTACTTGATAAGAGAAATCAGGAAAGAGGAGTCAAAACCTACAATCTCCAACACACACACACACACACAAACACACGCACACACAAATAAAGAAAGCCCAAGATGAGAACTATTTATAGGTGCTTTGAGTTCTAGAAGAAGAATACTGAAATATTCTAAGGAAGCTATGACCAAACAAAATAAATTATTCCTGACTTCAAGGACTTTTCATTCTAGTAGAGGGAGAAAGGCAATTTGAAAATAAATAAGCTAAACATTTAGTGTTTCATATAGTAATTAAATACTGTGCAAAATAATACTGTGCCAAGCAGCAAAAGAAACTAGCATCAGAGTGAACAGGCAACATATAGAATGGGAGAAAATTTTTGCAATCTACCCAACTGACAAAAGTCTAATATCCAGAATCTACAAGCAATGTAAACAAATTTAGAAGAAAAAAAACAACCCCATCAAAAAGTGGGCAAAGGATATAAACAGACCCTTGTCAAAAGGACATTTATGTGGCCAACAAACATATAAAAAAAGCTCATCATCACTGATCATTAGAGAAATGCAAATCAAAACCATAATGAGATATCACCTCATGCCAAGAAACAATAGATACTGGCTAGGCTGTGGAGAAATAGGAATGCTTTTACACTGTTGATGGGAGTGTAAACTAGTTCAACCATTGTGTAAATCAGTGTGGTGATTCCTTAAGGATCTAGAACCAGAAATACCATTTGACCCAGCAATCCCATTACTGGGTATATACCCAAAGGATTATACATCATTCTACTATAAAGACACATGCACATGTATGTTTATCACAGCACTATTTACACTAGCAAAGACTTGGAAACAACCCAAATGCCCATCAATGATAGACTGGTGAAAGAAAATGTGGCACATACACACCACAGAATACTATGCAGTCATAGAAAGGAATGAGATCATGTCCTTTGCAGGGGCATGGATGAAGCCAGAAGTCATCACTCTTAGCAAACTAACACAGGAACAGAAGACCAAACACCACATGTTCTCACTCATAAGTGGGAGTTGAACAAAGAGAACACATGGACCCAGGGAGGGGAACAACACTCACCGGGGCCTGTCGGGGGGTGGAGGGGACATGGGAAGGAGGGCATTAGGACAAATACCAATGAATGTGGGGCTTAAAACCTAGATGATGGGTTGATGGGTTCAGCAAACCACCATGGCACATGTATACCTACGTAATAAACCTGCACATTCTGCACATGTATCCTGGAGCTTAAAATAAAAGAAGAAACACTGTGCAGAAAAAAAAAATTTAAAAAGGAGCATGGTATGCGTGCCTGTGTGCATCTTTCCATGTGTGCCTGTGACGGGTAGGGGGCAGGGGAGTGGTGGCAGGAGAGAAGGTTTTGCAATTTTAAATTTCAAAATCTTCAATGAGAAGGGAATATTTGAGTAAGAACTTGAAGGAGGTAGGGGATCATCTAATGTAGTATCTTGGGAAGGACAAGTCAAGGCAGAGCTGATAGACACTATGCGCCAAGGCCCAGAGTCAAATTCCAGACAGAGCAACAGCACAGGTGTGGCTGGATCATTGAGAGAAAATGAGAGGAAAAGAGGGCCACTTCCCCCCGCCACACACACACAAAATTGGATTTCTACCTGGAACCATATTAAAAATAATTTAGTAAAAACTTTGATGTAAAAATTTCAGAAGAAAAATATAGGCTAATATCTTTGTATTTTAGGATAAAAAAGGATTTTAAAACATAAAAAATAAAAGCCATAACATAGTTAGATAAATTCAACTACATTAAAATTAAGCATTTCTCTTCCCCAAATGACAAGCTTCATTCTGAATGGGGATAATTTTACTGCATGTAACCACAAAAGTTTAATACGGAGAATATAATCTTCAAAACAATAAGAAAAACAATTCAACCACGTGAGTCACTTACCAAGTGCTTTACGTGAATCAACTCACTCAGTCCTCATAAGAATCTATAACAATTACTCTTGTCATTCCCATTCTGCAGGTAAGAAACTGGAGACACAGAAAGCTTCTGTTCCTCATGCAAGGTCCCAGTAAGTGGTTGAGAGGGTTTGGAACCCAAGCAATCTGGGTCCAGAGTGTGCATTCTGCTTTGCTAGCTGTCACAAAAATGAACCTCTCCCTGGTCCTATTCTCTCCAATTCTTAGATGTTCTCAGCTGAAGAAATGCAATCCAATAAAATAATCTGGGTTAATGGCAACTCTTCCCAGAAATTAAAACTCAAAGCCAGTTAGGATCTTAGCCTGTAGAGAAAGGCAATAAAGACTGGGGCCAGCATCACAGATGGGCAGGTGATCTGTGCAGGCTCAGGGGTGGTTTAGGGCTCTGTGACAACAGTCCTGAAATTCTCAATAATTTTTTGAACACTGAACTCCACATTTTCCCATTTTGCACAGAACCCTCATATTTTGTCACTGATCCTGATAAGAAGAGATGGGAATGTGGGGACTTTGTGAGATACCCTGGATCTTTGGAACCATTTTACTCCTTCAAAGCTTACACGCAGGAGAGGTGGCTAAAAAGGATGTGTGCCTTGCTGAAATCCAGCCAATTGCTTACTATTGTTTCTATTAAGTTCCCTGAGCAGGGAAGAGTGTTTGCATAATCATCCAGTTATGTGAATTACACAGGATGAATGGATGAAAAACGGAGTGCACTCCAGGTCATGAAGACATGCTATTAAACAATATTGAGTTATGATAATTCGTATGCTTATCTACTGCTATGGTTTCAATATTTGCCCCCTCCAAAACTCATGGCAAATGTGAATCCCCTATGTGGCAGGAGTGAGAGGTGGCTCCTTTAAGAGGTGACTGGATTTTATTTATGGATTAATGGGATTATGGATCATGGGAGTGGGACCGGTGGCTTTATAAGCTGACAAAGCAAGACCTAAGCTCACGTGATCAGCCCTTCATCGTGTGATGCCCTGTGTCACCTTGGGACTGTGCAGATTCTCCACGAGCAAGAAGACTCTCACCAAATGCACACCCTCAACCTTGAACTTCCCAGCCTCCAGAACTGTAAGAAATAAATTTTGTTTCTTCACAAGTTACCCGGTTTCAAGTGTTTTGTTATAAGTAACAGAAAATAGATGACGATAACTTCAATTCCCCTTTTCTATTCAAGAACATATTTTCCTCATTTCTTGCCCAGATAATTGAATGGTCCCCCAATTTTTTCACTGGTTTCCAATGTCGTCTCACCTCATTATTTCCTATCCTATTTTCTTTTCCTAAAACATAAATGCGATTTTTATCACACCTATGGTTAAAATTTAAATTCCACCAGAATTCCAGATAAGATACAAACTCTGTAGAGTCTTCACGAGCGGGTACCTGCATATCTCTTTATTTCTTATCATTCCCCCATATGGGTTGTGTATCTCAAGCATCATTAGCCACCTGTAATTCATTCAATTACAAAGTACCCTCACACAGCCAAGCTTCTGCACACCTATCTCCTCTGCTACTTACTACTTGCAAACATCTATCCCATGTTGACCTGGTAACTCCTGATCTACTAAATTTCACCTTCTCAGTCACATCCTTCCCAATGACAGGACTCCCTTCTCTCTGGCTCCATAATTTTCTGTACCCATTCCTGTTATAGAAAACATGTGTTTGCATGCCTGAATTCCTATCTAAGTGTTCCGTGATAAAAGTAACCTCATTGTATTCATGTTAATGTAAGTAGGAGTCGGCATAAATCTTGGCATATAGTAAGCCCTAGAAAAAGGTTTACTGACTCATCCATATCATTCATTCAACAAATATTGAGGCACTTACTTTGTGGTAGCCACCATTCAACATGTTTCAGCAGAGAACAAGACATGGAACTTCCATTCTAGTTGGGATAACGACAATTGCTGTGAGAAAATAATATAGAGTAATGAAGAAGAAGGCTGGGCGCGGTGGCTCAAGCCTGTAATCCCAGCACTTTGGGAGGCTGAGACGGGTGGATCACGAGGTCAGGAGATTGAGACCATCCTGGCTAGCACGGTGAAACCCCGTCCCTACTAAAAAATACAAAAAACTAGCCGGGCGTGGTGGCAGCGCCTGTAGTCCCAGCTACTCGGGAGGCTGAGGCAGAAGAATGGTGTAAACCCGGGAGGCAGAGCTTGCAGTGAGCTGAGATCCGGCCACTGCACTCTAGTCCAGGCGACAGAGCGAGACTCCGCCTCAAAAAAAAAAAAAAAAAAAAAAAAAAAAAAAAGAGTAATGAAGAAGAAAAAACAAAAACAGGGAGAAGGGATTTTTAAATAGGGTAGTGAGAGACGGACTCTCTGAGGCAATGGCATTTGAACTGAAAACAAAGTGTTGAGTAAAAGCACCCAAGGGTCAGGCACCACTAGAGGCCAGGAGTTTGAGACCATCCTGGGCAACATAGAGAGACTGTACCTCTAAAAACATAAAAACAATTAATCAGGTGTGGTGGCACGCACCTATAGTCCCAGCCGCTCAGGAGGCTTAAGCCTCATGCAGTGAGCTATGACTGCATCATTGTACTCCATTAGGTGACAAAGCCAGACCCTGTTTCTTAAAAAATGAAAAGTTTTAAAAAGGCACCCAGACAAAATGCTAGGAGAAGAGATTCCCAGAAAGAGGGAGCAGCGAGTGAAAGTCTGAATGAGATGGAAAAAAGCTTGGCCAGAAAGGAGGCCAACAAAGCTAGAGGGAAGTAAAGGAGGCAGTAGAAGGTATTAGGGTGAGTGTTCGCCAAGTCACACAGCAACAGACAGCAAGGGTGGAGTCCTCTTAATGAGGCCTTGAATGTGAAGGGAGATCCACTTCCATAGTAGTTCTTGTGCCTCGAACCTCTACACCTCCCTCACCTACATCTCCTGTGGAGATGTAAATCATGACTTTGGCAACAAGAAACTGACATGTTTCTTGTTATGATATCCTCTTTCCTTTTCTTTCTTGGGATACATCTGCTCAGAAAATGCACATATTCTTCTGTCTTCTCAGCTGTGCTCACCCAAGGAGAATGTTTTGCTATTCAACATTTGCTATTCAATAGGCTGTGGTCAGGTAGGAAAGCCTGTCTAATTCCGGGGTTGAGAAGAAGCTGATATTTTTATCTCTCTCTGCTTTGATTAACTCTCAGTTGTTTCTTATTTTGGGTAGAAGGAAAGATGGGAAAAGATGGAATTCTTCAAGGTTCAAGACCTTGTCGGTCATATATAATGTTATTTTATATTCCTGCAATGTTTACATTCTTGCAATGTTACATTGCATGTTTACATTGCAAAAATGTAAGGTAACATTATACACAAGCAGGTCATAATGTTTAAATATTAAACATTATTATTGTTCCACTATGAGAGCCCCCACTCTTTCTCTGTCACGACATATACACATACACAAGCACACACATACACACTCACATAAACATACACAGCGCTAAGTATCTTCTGCTTATAAAATTCATAATGTTTATGGCTTGAGCTTTAAATAGTCATGAATCCTACAACTTACTTGGGGTAGAAAAAAATACATAATGGAGAAAATTATCACACACTGAGCAATTGTTGCTGAGCTAGTCTCTTTGCATGGGATAAGAAAATCCTATGAAGTTAAGCTGTCTTACAGATATTACATGTTATATCTGTGTTACACATCAGCATATAGTTTCAGAGATGTTAACTAAAATTCAAAAAACCACGAAAAAGTGACAATAGAAAGAGTCTACCAGAAGTCTGTTAGATTCTAAAAAAGGTCAAGCTCTTCCCAGTACCCATGAACAAGTAAGACAGAAGCTTAAGACAGAATATAATTCAGTGCAAAACTAAATATGATCAAACATCCACTCAAAACCATTGTGGTCATTCAGCAATGAGAGAGGATATTGCTGGCTCAATTTAGAAATTAACACACTTGCCACAGAACTTGTCACCACATTCATGTGACCTGTATTCCTACTCTGGTTATCCATAAGGTCTGAAAATACAATACGACAAACATATTTTAGGTATCAGCAAATTAAATTTAACTTGGAAAGATTTCAAAAGGCAGACAACCTATCATTCCTAGCATACTTATTTTTGGATATTTTATTTCTTATCATAGAAAATATAACATTCAAGAGATATTCTATCTGAACCATCTATATGTAGCAACTTAATTTCAAAACAATTTCAAGAGATTCACAGACTATCCAGGGCTGATTTTCCTACTAGGGGACACTTAAAAGTTGTTTGCCTAAACCATGAGCAATCTATTTCACTTAAGGATAAAATTTAATAGTTTCTTGATTTTTAACCATACATAAATTATTTGATGTTTTTATAAAACCTGAAGTTTCAAATTGACATATTAAGATCCTAATGTTTAACTCCACCTCTTATTCTAGGCTTTGCTACAGTAACATAAATTAAACACTTTATAAATCTACCATCATATTAGCTAACCCAGTGAGTCAAATACCTCCGGAAATCACACTCTAATTTAGAAATCATATTGAAACGGGACCAAAGCCAAGGAAGCAAAAAATAACTAATTTATTCTTTTTAATTGTAGAAGATTATTTAATAAACTGAAGGAAACACCCCAGGTAAATCAAAGCTAATTTATTCAATTTCTTCATAGGAAGTACATCAAAAGACTAAAAATATACTTCTAATTAGAATAGGTATCCTGGTTTCTGTAAAACAACTCATTTACCTCTATAGACAAATAAGAATCATATTATATCGTCTGTGGAGAATTCTACAGATATGAGAATGAAACCAGCCAGAAGAAAAAGCATTTTGCAAAGAAAGAACACTCACATTGAAGGAAACACAGATTTTTGCCACCAATGCTAACAATACATCATTTTAAATATCCATGTGCCATAGGATTTATTTATGGTAACATAACTTGGCTGTTCCATGAAGGAAATTAATAGGGCTTTAAAGTCACTATTAGATATAAACTAAGACAGCATAGTATTGTATTTCAGGTGTAAAGAACAGAACTCCACACACCAAACCTACATTTGCTTATTTTTCTGCTTTTTAAATTTGTTTTCTTTGGTACTTTGGTTTATTTTATAAGACAACCAAGACAGCACTGTTTATCATAGACCACTGATAGGAATCGTTGCCAAGCCATTTCGGTAAGAATGCAAGTACACACAGACTGCATATTTTGCTTGTTTGAAGTAAAACATCGCTCAGATCATACTCAGAGTGAGTAATATCAGACTCAGATCATACTCAGAGTGAGTACCTCATTCTGCCAGTTTCTATTCCACATGAAGTTGTTATTCTACTGCATTTCTATTCTCTGGAGCTTCATTTTCCTTTTCTGTATTTCTACCTAATTCACAACAGCCCTTTTCCCAAAGCAAAGCTGTGAAGTAAAAAAAAAAAAAAAAAAAAAAAAAAAGCAAGCCTTTTCAACTGGAAACATGCTAGCCTCTTCCAATACTTTAGCACCCAGAGTGTAACTGGTAGAAGGCACAAGAGAGGGATGAGCCAGGTTCTGAATTCCTTCTGAAAAGTAGAGCTTGAGCCAGTTGGAGAGGCCAACCTCACTGCGGAGCACCACAAGCCCTCTCCCGAGGGATGCTCCTGCATCAGTCCCTGCCGCCTTTGTGCATCACTGCCTCTTCCCCTTCCACATGAGTCTCTGGCCTCAGGGGCTGCTCCAACAGGCTTCTGAGCCACTGAGGGAACCTGGCACAAAAATATTATGCAAACTGGGGTCAGGCACAGTGGCTCACACCTGTAATCCCAGCACTTCAGAAGGCTGAGGTGGAAGGACAGTAAAAGGAGTTCCAAACAAGCCTGGGCAACATGGTGAGATCCCATCTCTACAAATAAATAAATAAATAAAGGGCCAGGCATGGTGGCCCATGCCTGTAATTCCAACACTTCCAGCATTACTTCCAGCTGTAATCTAAGCTGTAATTCCAGCATTTATAGTTTCCATCACACCCATAGGGTTTTTTTTCTTACATCTGGACATCTGCCAGATCTGTTATAAATTCCCATCAAGCCCCCCACTTTTTTTTTTTTTTGAGATGGAGTCTCACTCTGTCGCCCAGGCTGGAGTGCAGTGGCATAATTTCAGCTCACTGCAACCTCTGTCTCCTGGGTTCAAGCAATTCTCTTGACTCAGCCTCACGAGTAGCTGGGACTACAGGTGCATGCTACCACATCTGGCTAATTTTTTGTATTTTTAGTAGAGATGCGGTTTCTCCGTGTTAGCCAGGATGGTCTTGAACTCTTGACCTCGTGATCCACCCACCTTGGCCTCCCGAAGTGTTGGATTACAGGCGTGAGCCACCGCACCCAGCCAAACCCCCTTTGACCTAATGTAGCTTACAGGCCTTTGTTCCTTAAAAACTAAAATAGAGTCGATTAAAACAACACAGTAGGTGCTTGTCATACATTTCTTAAACATTCTGTTGGTCTATGGTTATATCCAATGCTTCTCGAATACAGTGGTTTTCAAACTGTAGTCTTAGAATCACTAGGTTAATTTAAAAATGCAGATTTTTGGGCCCCAGTTCCAACTTCAAAATCAGAATCTCTTAGGGTGCTAGCAAGCATACCACACAGATCTGAGCTGAAGGTTTGTGGACCACATTTTCAAAAACCTGTTCAATTATTTTAAGTTTTACCCATGGGTCAGTCTAGGCCACTAAAAGATTGCACATGACCACAATTTTGTATTTCACCTTATATATGTCCTTGGGTTTTTATCAAGAAAGAAACCCTATCAGACAGTGCATTGCATTTCCCATAACCATATGGTTGAAAACAGTAACTACTATTGTTTTTGAACTACTACTGACTTTGAAGCACCAGTGGGAAATGACTTTAAGAAATCAGCTATTCACCCTGTCTCTGCTAAAAATTCACCCTGTCTCTACAAAAAAATTAGCCGGGCGTGGTGTCAGGCACTTGCAGTCCTAGCTACTCCGGAGGCTGAAGCAGGAGAATGGCACGAACTCGGGAGGCAGAGCTTGCAGTGAGCTGAGATTGCGTCACTGCACTCCAGCCTGGGCGAGACTCCGTCTCAAAACAAGAAAAGAAAAAAAAAAAAAAAAAGAAAGAAAGAAAAGAAATTAGCAATTCAATAGACTTTGCTTCCCTGAGATATATTCATACAACTTCACTACAGATAATAGACAGACTGATAGACAAATGAACAAATAAGTACACAAAAAATAAATAAAAATGATAGAATATTTTTCCCTTTTAACCACATTTGCCAGGAAACAGAGACAAATCTGATTCTCTAAGTCTCACACATTCTGTGGCCAGCGTCATCACATACGTTCTTGCATTAAGCTATGCAAATTTTTATGAGGAAAATTGAGCTGTGAAGGTAGACTAGCTTCTCGTTCAGCAGTTTGCTAGGTTTGCTTAAGCAAATTGGTTCTTGCTAGCATCTATTTATTTGACACGCATTTACTAAGTTCTGTTCTGTCTTAAATTATTTCTTGGTACCTTGGGGACTGAAAACTGAAAAGGGCAAGGTTTCAGCCCTCAAGGAGTTCACAATCCTTCAGAGGGACACAAAACACTTTTACCAATAGTCAGACTGCAAATATTTCAGACAGAGCATAGAACTTAAGAGGGGGAAATGTTTATTTCCAGCAGAAGGGTCAGAACAAATTCTGTGGAGGAGGCTAGGATTTAGGCTGTAGTAAGATTTGGGCAAGCAGCAGAGATGAAGGGAGACATTCTAGGCAGAGGGGAAATCTGATTTTTCTTGCCTTCTTCCATAGTGCCCTGACCTTCATAGCACATTTTGTGACTGCATCTTTATTTTGGTAGTTTCGTGTTCAACTCCTCTATCTTCCCTCACTGGATGGTATTCTCCATGACGGAGAGATTTCTGTACGTTTCATTCATTACTTTATCCATACACACCAGCGCCTAGCACAGAGCCTGAAATGCAGTGATCATTCAGCAAATATTTGTTGCTAATGGTTAAGAGCTTAGGATTCCATGTGGTTTTGGTATTTATTAATGTTAGTTTTGCAACCTTGGGCTCTATCTTTAAGCCCTGTTTTCTTTTACATAAAATGGAGTAATATCGCTTCTCGGCCCTTTTGGCTAAGATCGAGTGCATAAAATGGAGTAATAATTCTTTCAATATAAGGTTGAGGTAAGAATTAAATGGAATAGTGAGAACATTTAAAATCTACTCTGCTGGTAATTTTGAAATATACTTTATTATTAACTCTAGGCAGGTGAGGTGATGGATATATTAATTAGCTTGATTTAATCATTCCATCGTGTATACCTGTATCAAAACAACACATTGTACCCCATACTTATATATAGTTATTATTTGTCAAATTAAAATAAAATTTTAAAATAGAAATAGAGTAATGCATATAAATTATAGCTATTATAAATTTAATATGAAGAGGCAGTGAAATGAAGCACAACTATGCTGAAGTTACAGCCTTTCGGTGGCTAGAATTAAACTTGTCTAGTTTGCCTTTCTGTAGCTGAACAGGGGCACCAGGACAGACAATAGAGCAAGTTTAAACACTGGGTTTTTAAACTTGATGTTTGCTCCTTTGAGGCCATATGGCAACTTCCCTTGAGGCATGTGTTGCCTCATCTGTGAAGCTGGACTAATAAAACAGCTCTTCCCTTACCATTAAACTGTCCTGACAATTTATGAGATAGCACATGTCAAATTAATGTGTGATCTATAACATGCAAAGCCTGCACTAAAGGTACTAGGCTTCAAATTCTTGATTTGCTAATAGACAAGCAAGATTATCTGTACCTATGGATGTAGCAAGTAGCTCATTGTCGTGGGATAAAAACAGACAAGCCCTAGAGCCAGAGAAGCCTGGATTTCCACCATGCTCTGATTCTAACATACCGGGTAACCTCGGAGCAGTTACTTGATCTTTCTGAGCCTGGAGATTCTCACCTGTTAGTCATGTATGATTAGACTTACCTCCTGGGGCCACTGTAGGAGGTAAGGGAAAATCCAGTAGATTATACTGTAGATTTCAGGTCCTTCTAAGCATACATCAATCTCTACTCCAGAGAGAAGATGGAATAATGGGGTGACAGGAAATAGTTTGGACTGACAATGCTTTCCCTCCCAGATATTACCTGGATTAACATTTCTCTGAAGGAGTTTAGACCAGACTAAGAGTTCTGAGCTCTGAGCAGCAGCTCTCATGCTAATGTAAGTGTTCCTCCTTGTCTCAATATGGTCATCAGACTCTAATGCAATGTTGTTATTTTTTTAAAACAAATTTGATAATTTCTTATGCTGTGTTTTAATAAAACAGGCAGAAAATCCCATAATTAAAAAAAGTATAGGAAAAAATAAAATAATATTTAATTGAGAGAATTTTATCCATGAACTTTTTCTCCTTGTGAAATAGGAAAAGGTGTTTTTCATGAATGTTATCAGCAGAACTCCTCAGTTTGGCAGGAGTATGATTGAAAACTGTAATCTCTATGAGCCCAAGTGTTTGTCATTTCTCCTACTAAATTATCAGGAATATTTATTGAGCACTGGGACCATGTAGTGATCTATGGACTTTAAGTTACAGACTAAAGGAAGCAAGTTACACCCAGCAGCACCTGTGAAGACAAAGATACCTGCACTCATGTATGAGGGCTGGGTCTGGAGACATATTTGTGAGCTATACATCTTACTGTCTTTAATTTCTCAAAAAACTCTTTAGAAAAGATAAAATTATCTAAAATTTACAGAAGAAGCAAAAAAGATTGAGGTAATGTCAATCTCAAGGAAGAGCAAGGTGTTAAAGGGCCTTGAACATTATTTTTTGGGCCAGTGCTCCAGGCTCAAAGCTTTGATTAGTCAAACACAGCAGACCCTCCATTATTTGGGAACAAATGGGTGAACAAAGGTGTGGATGGTTCTGTGAAGAGGAGGGGGCCACATCTGCTTGACAGCGGAAAGTAAAGAGGAAGGTAGTGCTTGTATGTATTTGAGTGGGCAAAATTCTGGAATCCAGAATAGGTTATTTTTGACATTCACATTGACCAATTTCGTAACTGGCCTGTATCTGTGGAACGATCTGTTAATGCCATAGTTTCCTTTAAAAGAAAGCAAAATCTTTAAGCATCAGAACTGACTGGGGGGCCAGGCACGGTGGCTCACACCTGTAATCCCAGCACTTTGGGAGGCTGAGGCGGGCGGATCACAAGGTCAGGAGATTGAGACCATCCTGGTTAACATGGTGAAACCCCGTCTCTACTAAAAAATACAAAAATTTAGCTCGGCGAGGTGGCGGGCACCTGTAGTCTCAACTGTCAGGAGACAGAGGCAGGAGAATGGCGTGAACCCGGGAGGCGGAGCTTGCAGTGAGCTGAGATTGAGCCACTGAACTCCACACTCCAGCCTGGGCGACAGAGCAAGACTCCGTCTCAAAAAAATATAAATAAATAAATAAATAAATAAATAAATAAATAAAAGAACTGACAGGGGAATAGATGTGTTTATTCATTCATTCAACAACAATTACTAAATGCCCACTATGTGCCAGACACTGTACTAAGCACTGGAAGTTCATTAATGAAATGAAAGACTCCTACCCTATGAGTTTATAGTCTGTCCAGAGTAATACAGGCATAGAAACAGGTGCCATAATGCCAGCATGTAGAGGACTTAAGAATTGCAGAAACTCAACATAATACAAGCTCTCTGACCTTAAGGAACTTTTATCATCATCATTATCATCTAATAATAATAACAATAATAAATAATAAATGTTAAGCACTGAGTATTTCTCATCCTCCACCACTAGTAAGAGTCACCTATAGAGAGTTTTAATACTGAAAATTTCCTTTAAACCTGAAGACATTCTGACTGGGGTGAGCTGGGGTGAGTCTCAGACATCTCTGGATTGAAAAAACTCAATGGGGTTGAGATTAAATAAAAACAAATCATAATAAATTTCTATATACCTGGCACTGTTTCATGTGTCCTCCTTATAACAGCTCTTTGAAGTAGCTGGTAATATTACCTTATTTTGGAAAGGAAGAAATTGAAACACAGCAAGTTTAAAGTAATTTGTATGGCAGAGATGAGATTTGAACCAAGAAAATCTAACTCAAGAATCCATGCTACATGCCTAGATTTTTTTTTTTTTTTTTTTAATCACTGTCTGTTTTTGATACTGAAAACTCAACAGGTAACTCCAGGAGGGTTGACACAGGAGGAAACGAATTCCACCAAATGAGGTTTCCTATCAACTCCCAGCAGCAGTCTCTGCTGTTGGCTTTCCCGTTACCATGACACTGCTCTCTAGCTCACTCCTTAGAGATAAAAGTTAAAGGAGTTCCTTCAGCCTCTAATTATTTGAGACTGACAAATAATTAATCATTAGCGCCATGGTTTCTAGAAATATTCTGTTGAATATTCTATTTTCAATATACCATAATTTACCTTCAGTCTAATAACTTTACCTCTTTCATATTATCCCGTTCCATAAAGTGGTAAACATATCTGGCAATTATTTCAACTGGTCCTTTTGGGTGTGGAAGTGGGGATTAATGTGTAGAAGGTCCATGAGGTGATAATTGCTTTGTGTAGCCATCATGACATGCATACATTGTATTAACCATTAATACTTTGTATTCACATTGCATTCATTTATGCATATGTTTGAAACTTCATATAATTAAATGTTGAAAATACGCAGTGAGGCTTTTTAAAGATTCTCTGATATAAATCATACAAAGGATAATATTGATTTGTGATCTTAAAGTGAAAAAATGAGGAATGACAGTGATGACAGCAGTGGCCGACATAATTAATTCCAACACTACCTCGGCAAACAATTATCAGTGATCTCCTATAACAGGCCAAAATGTATGTAAAGACATACTGTAAAATATTACGCATTAAATGAGTGTTTCTCATCCTTCACCACTTATAAGTTACCTGTGGAGAATTATTCTGACTAGGGTGGGCTGGGGTGAGGCTCAGACATCAGTCCATTGACAAAACTAAGGGCTGAGAAATGTTGCAGTAAGCGAGCTGTTGCTATTCTTAACTAGACCACATTGGATACTTTAGGCAGGCATTTGTTTTGGAGGCTGAAAAAAGAATAGAAGAAAACAGAAAAAAAAAAAAAAAAAAGTACAAAGGAAATTGTTCTTGATCATTTGGTTAATTTATTACAAGGACTCAACAATTAGACAGGCCTCAACAGGCCAAAGCTTGATAGACCTTTGGTTTGCTTAGAAAAATATGACTATCATTGATCCTTTAACGAAAGACTCAGAAAAGGAGGAGCAGGAAGATCATAAGCATGGCTTGAGATTGTCCATGACTTGAAAATACCTTTATGTTTTAAGGGTTTAGCTCTTGAATCAAGCCACGACAAAATAAAACCTGATGCAATTCATCCATTGCTATGTCACAAATCACTGCTGGTGCACTCAGTCCCCTAAACGACCTTGGCCTTCTGAGAGGTTTAGAATGAATGTGGTTTGGGATTTACATAATCCAGTGATTCCCTGGCTGCTACCACAAACCTATTAAATCAGAATGTATTAGAGTAGATTCCAGGCATCAGTATATTTTAGAGATTTTCAGGTGATTCCATTGTGCAGTCAACTTTGAGGACTGCAAACATAACCACTTCTCAACTTTGATGACCCAACCTGAAGTCACAGCTGCAAAACAAACAAAAAAAAGGAGTTCTTCTGTCTTCATTAGTCGAGGTTTCCACTTGCTCAGGTCCATCCTCCTGGTTCTTTTCCTGATCTCTCAGTTTAAGTTAAACCACTTTTAATCACTCCCCTTCACCTCTCATCTTGTCCCCACTTGCTGGTCTGTCCCCAGTCCATGCTTCTCACTTTACAACTTCGATTGGACATTGCCTCGCCCAGAAATTTCTAATGAACCCAACCCTACCCAGAGCTTTATACCCAACATATACGTATCACCTGGGAACTTACAGAAATGTACAATTCCAAGCCCCATTTGGCTCTATTGAATTAGAATCTGCAATTAATAAGATCCCCAGGGGACTTGTATGTACATTCAAGTTTGAGAAGTACTGTTTTAGGACACCATTTCCCAAAAAGTCTGTTGAAGGACACTCTCAAGGACACAAAATCCACTGCCTAGATTTTAATCCACACTCTTCTATCTCTTTACAGAACATCTGTACATTCAAAATATATGCATTGAGTGGCAACTATATGCCCCATACTAGGCTGGGTTTAAGAGTATCCAGCTGTGAAGATGGCAGAAGTGGTCCTCGTATTCATGGACTTAAAATCTAGTAAGGGCAACTCTAACAAGAAAAGATAAGTTAAGGAGATGAATAGGACGATGTGGGATAATCTACTTAATGGAGGAGGATGTGGGGGGATATACGGTAGTCTGGTAGATGACAGCAGCATTCCAGGGAAAAGGCAGGTCTCTGTGGATACACAGGCTGAGGACCTAGGAAGGAAGGGCAGTGAAGAGAGTGGAGTGCCAGCCTCATGCATAGCAGGTACAAACTATACAACTACACAAACACTTGCCCAGTACCTACTCGGTGTCAGGGGGTGGTCTAAGTTCTTTCTTTATAGGCAGGTGTTATTATTAACCTCCATTTTACAAATTAGAAAACCGAGGCAAAGAGACATTAAGTAATCTATCTGTCATACAGCAAACATGAAAATGCACCCACAGTTATCTGGCTCCAGCATCCATGCTCATATGCACCAATGTACAGACTCTTGAACTGGGAGAAAAACATGATACATTCAAGAAGCTGAAAGAAGGGCCATATGTCTAGAGTTAAAGCAAGTTTTGTTCATGGATCTATGGCCTTCATCAGAATGAGGGAGAGGAGCAGGAGGGTCACTATTCAGGGGGCCCTAGCTTCTTACAACTGAAAATTTCCGGGACCAACCTCATAGTTATTGAATCAGAATTTCTAGTCATGGATCCAGAAATCTGCATATTAGTAATGCTTCCAGGTGATTCAAATGCAATAAAGTTTGAGAACCATAGGTTTATAGATACAATTGCCTCCAAAATTTTCCCCCTCTTATAGTGTCTTTTAATTAACCCATGGTATCTTAGTCCCAAGCCATAACCTAAAAATTAGGGTAAATAGGATTGAAATGGAAAGCTGGAAGAAATCTGAAAATTGAATCTTTGCCTCTGTTGGTCCCTGACTGCCAAGCTGTGAAAAGAATTATCTGGGCTTGAAAAGTTGGCGGCAAGGAGGGACCACAGAGACTTAGAACTATTTTCATTATAATGCCAATGATTTAAACAACTAATTGAATCTCTGGAAATTGGAGTAAAATGTAAAGTTGCATGAGGAACAATTATTTCACATGCCCTGTGATTCTGCTGCCTTTACCCAATGCTAGGAAAAGACTCTCTAGTAGCAGAGAGAATTTTCTTGAATGTAGAATAGGTGGACTAGCAGTGGCTTAAGTAATCTCTGGTCACCAGGGCACACTGGCTCAACAAAGTTAATCTGCTTCCCTATGTATCAATAGACTTCAAAAACTCCACCACCAATTTCTGGCTGCCGGTGGGGTATTCTCTTAAATCCAGTCTCTTTTTATAACAATTTAACAGGAATTGTACTAAACTCTCATGAATAAGAAGTTAAAACGAATAGCTAAACATCAACAAAACTCCATCATCATAGATTATATTATTCCCTTGCATCTTTTCAATATTTATCTTTAAGAGCCTGAAATGTTTTTAGGTACATTATCATTAAAATTCCCAAAGTCAGTCTCCTAGATGCTGTCTTTCAAATGGTTCAGATGATGCTGCCTTTCAAATGGTTCAGAATAGAGACAGAAGCTTTTCTATCCTTGCCTGCTTTGAAATGACATTACCCTGGCTATTTAACAAACCCTGTTCATCCAGTTCATTTACTTTGGATCTTCACTCAGAAAAAAACAAGTTTTGGAGAGTTTCTAGAAGAGATTGTTGTTTCCACCCCTCAAAGGATTAAATAAAACACTGTATTTTCAAAGCACTTTCTTATTCAATGTATGTATTTCCAATTCTATCCATAAGCAAATCTCATTGTATGCTACTATATTAATTCTGTGACAAATGATCATCAAGAAGATGAAATGCCATAGTTATAAAACTTCATGCTGGTACTCCACCATTGCAATACAAAGATGATAATTTTCAACAGGTGCCACAGCTCTGTTTTCAATCACTGAGAGGTGTTTGAATGACCATCAGATCTATGTCAATATTGGCCTTATTTTCATGTCACACTCATGAAGTGATGCCATAGATATGTGAGTCAAAGAGCATGTGAAGGATCTTAGATGCACACAGCTGGCATTATCCAAGGAAAGTAAACCTCTGACAGGTTCTCTCTCTGCAGAACTGCATACTTTCTTCTTTCTTCTTCCAGGAAGCTGGTGTAGCAAGAGAGCCATGCCCTGCTTGAGAGGACATGGCTGCCCAGAGAAGCCCAGGGACCAGTGGATGAGACTCACTGAACTCCGGGCATTAGAGGTAATATTCTTTCTGTCTTTCCTTTTCTTGGATTTGCCTTTTGTAACCATGCAATGGTAAGATCCAAAGGACCAAGGCTAGTGTCTGAGATTAGGAGAGAGGGACCAAGTTATTAACTCTAGATCTTAGGCCAAAATGGAGTTTTGGGATGAGGATTAATTATATCTTCACATGAACTAGCCCATCAGGGAGCTGCAATAAGCTTTGGGGGAAACATCTGTTCTAAGAGAGGGGTGACTTTAGCATATACTCCTATGTGTTCATCTAGGACTTCACTATTAAGTGTCCTGGATTAAATCCCTTCAAATATACCCAGATGTATAAAGTATCACCGTTAATAATAAAGAAATATAAATCATATATTGCCAATTTCTGTACTTGTTGAACACTTCGTAATGTATCTGCTCTTGTACTCCATGTACTTCTATTCATCAGTGATGTGAGCATTGTATTCAAGCCCTATATTCTAATGAGGATACCTGGAACTGGGGTCCAGACACACAAGAGCCACATAGAAACTGTGATAGTGATGATGCTTTATAAGGAATCACATGGGAATGACTGTTCAAAATGCCACAATGGGGTTAGCAGAAGATGAATACTTCTGCAATATATACAGTGGAATTATGACATAACAGAATATAAATTATAAAATAACAGAATATGTTTTCTCTTCCAGGCTCTGATAGATCTGGAAATACAAGATTTCATTTACAAACTTTACCAAACTTGTTTCCAGGGTAACAGGCAAATGAGAGAGAGAAAAAAAAAAAAAAAAGTGTTTGCATTCCACAACCTCTCACTTACTTAGCTGTGGAGAAACAATCAGGTTAGGGAAGAAAGGACTAAGAATGCAGCATTCACCTACCTGCTTGGCACATCCTTGGACAGGGTGTCCACTCACTGAAAGCAGTCACAATACAGTCTTTTTTGCATGGGAGAAAACAGGGGCGCACGGTTTCAGGTCGAGTAGAATCTGGACATCTGTCAATGTGAAGAGACCATGTCAATGCCTCTTTGAGAGACTAAGTGGTTGAACACAGAACTATAGAATTTTAGAACTGAAAATATTAAGGCCCTCATGTTCCTTTAATAGGTGAGGGAAGAAAGACGCCTGGAGGTGGAGCTACTTGCCAAAGCTGAAGGCAGAACCTGAAGCAGACCTCAGCTCTCTTGACCTAGAGACCAAAATAACTCTTCACTACACCAGTTTAAAAATAACCTCTGAAACCAATGAAAGATGAGTGCTGAGAAAGTGTCTCACCATCAGCATCAACTAATTTTATCTTTTTCACAAGGAAAAAATTGAAATATTGTTTTATATGTTTTATTCAGGGTGATATATCAAATTAGCAATATTCTACAAAAGAAAGGATTATAAAAGAAATATAAAAATATATTGGGAAACAAAAATCTTTGATGGTCACTAAAAAATACTAGGAATCTTTGATCATTAACAAAATTCTAGACTACTTAAATGATTAACAGGTATTTCTTTCCCCTTCTTTCCTTTCTTTTCTTCTCTCTCTCTCTCTCTCTTTCTTTCGAAACGGAATCTCACTCTGTCCCTCAGGCTAGAGTACAGTGGCACAATCTCGGCTCACTGCAACCTCCACCTTCTGAGTTCAAGTGACTCTTGTGCCTCAGCCTCCCAAGTAGCTGGGATTACAGGCGCACCACCACGCTTGGCTAATTTTTGTATTTTTAGTAGAGATAGGGTTTCACCATGTTAACTAGGATGATCTTGATCTCTCAACCTTGTGATCTGCCCTCCTCAGCCTCCCAAAGTGCTAGGATTACAGGCGTGAGCCACCACGCTCAGCCAATTAACAAGTATTTCCACAGAACACATAGACTGAAAAGTTGGAAGAAGCAAAATATGACAACCTGTTAATAACAAATATACTAGCCAGCATTAACAAGAAAAAATATCTTGATTTTATGATTTTGCTGATAATTAATTTAATTCTCAGACTTGGGAAGAAAGTAATATAAATAGTTAATGGATTCACAATTACTTGGAAAACTAAAGTCTCAGCAAATAGCAAGCAAGTTTTTGTTTGTTTGCTTGTTTTTAGAGTAGAGATGGCTAAAAATCACACGTATTGTATTCTACAACAGTGTTACACCAAGAAGAACAACAGGAAAGCACTTTACACTATACATTTGGTTTTTAAATTCTGTTTCCCATAAGTTTCATATAAAGAACAGAGATGCAGTGTGTATAAAGTTTAATAGTGTGAGCTCTGTATCGGATAGCCAGTGCTGAGTTAAGTAGTCTGCCTACATTCTTTCAGTTACTCTTAACAGCAAGGACGAGCATTATAATCTTCATTTTCATATCATAAGCTGAGGTGTTGAAATGATAAGTAATGGACCCAAAGCTTCATGGAGACAAAGCACCTGAAAAAATTACGATTGAATAAACACCAGTCTGGCAAGTTTAAACAGATAATTAATAGACTTCCAGTAAGAGGGAACACAGAAAAATGGAAAAGAGAAAATTGATGAGGAAATAATGGACTAAACTACTACAGAATTGAAAAAGGGATAATTCAGAGTGAAAAACCTAGGAAGTGTATACAAAATGACCAATATGCAAATACAGGGACTGTCCAAATTTCAAACACAAAGAAAATGTTAAGAGGAGAAACTAGTAATCCCAACGCTTTGGGAGGCTGAGGCGGGAGTATTGCTTGAGGCCAGAAGTTAAACACTAGCCTGGGCAACAGTCAGACCCTGTGTCTACAAAAAATATTAAAAAATTAGCTTGGCATGGGTATACATGCCTGTAGTCATAGCTACTTGGGAGGCTGAGACCAGAGGGTCACTGAAGCCCAGGAGTTCAAGGCTGCAGTGAACTATGATCACACCCCTGCACTCTAGAGCCTGGCCAATAAAGCAAGACCCTATCTCTATAAAAGAAAGAAAGAGAAAGAGTGAGAGAAAAAGGAGGAAGGGAGGCAGGGAGGGAGGGCAGAACAGAAACTAATAACTGTTAGGGCAAAAAGGAAGAAAAATGGGTCATAAGGGCAAAAAGGAAGAAAAATGGGTCATCTAAGAAGGGAGAGGAATCTGACTGACATCAGACCTCATCAACTTACATAATTATAAATCTGAAAGCATTTTCATAGTGTTAACATTTTAGAAACAATGCATAGGCAAAACACAGAAGAATAAATTTTGTTTTGGGATAAAATGTTCCAAAACATCATTCTGGTCACAGAGAGTACAGGATGAGAGCTAGAAAGAGGAGAGAGGACGAACACTGGATGTCCTCCTCCAACAAAGCAGGTGTTCAGAGAGTTGATCAAAACACAAATGAAATAAGAAACAAAATCATTATGAACAAAATGTTTGTGTCCCTCCCAAAATCTGTATGTTGAAACCTAACCCCCAAAGTAAAAACATCAGGTGGTGGAGCCTTTGGGAGATAATTAGATCATGAGGTTAGAGCTCTCGTGAATGGCATTAGTGTCCCTTATAAAAAGAGACACCAAGCTGGCTTCCTCTCTGTGTTCTCCACCATGTGAAGGTACAAGAAAGTGGCCACCTGCAAACCAGGAAGAGGGCTTTCCCTGGAATTCAACCATGAGGTGACACTGGTCTCGGACTTTCAGCCTCCAAAACTGTCAGAAATAAACGTGTTTGTTGTTTCAGCCACCCAGTCTATGGTATTTTTTCTTATAGCAGCCCAAACTGACATTGACAAAGGTTCTAAGGAACTTGATCAAAAGTACCACTGTAACCAACCAACAGAATGCCAACATTCTGGGAGGAGTCAGAAGAGGAACTAGTGAAAATAAACTGAGGTTGATTACTTTCATGGGAGCAAATCACGGAATGACAATTTTAAATTGATAAATACAGAGCTGAAAAATATATAATTTAGAGTTAGGAAGTAAACACCAGAAAGGGAGAAGGGCCAGAGATATACACTTGAATTTGCTTGTATCCACATAAAGATATAGGGGAGGTAGATGAGGAATGAATAAAGTGGTTGTTGGTGACAGGGAAGAAGGAGGGAAGTGGGTGAATGAGAGCCGGGGTGGCATAAGGCTTCCAACTGTTCACCTTTTTATAGTTACAATTAGTGAACTATGTGTCTGTTTTCCCAATCAAAATTCAGAGAGAGACAGAAAAAAAATTCAGCAACTGTTAAAAAGTGGTTGTGCTATATAAGTACATTTTCTGGCTTTGATAATGTACTATGGTTATGTAAGATGTTACAGCTGGGGGAAGCTGAGTGAAGGGTACATAGGATCTCTCTGTACAGTTTTTCCAAGTCGTTTTGGATCTATAATTATTTTTTTTAAAGTGATTGTGTTAAGGAAGTAGGATATGAAGTAGAGGAGGAGGTGGTTGAGAACCTACTGCTTTCCACCATCAATCCCTCTATTATTTAATTAATACAATAAAACATGTAACGCTTTGACAAAAATTAACTAAAATTAAAAGATATATACTCCAAAAAAATGCTCATAAATTCATTCTTATTAGTGGCATTAACTATCTTGAATACATATATACACACACAAGTCATCTATCAAATAGATTGATTCAATGAGCGCAACAAGAGAAAGACAGATGACTGACATTATCAGGATACAGTGTTATTTAAACAAGCTACTCTGGTAAGGAAAATTTGTATCATACTTTAGTCAAGATAAGAAAACACTAAAATCATTCCTAAGTCTCTTACTAATTTTTTAAGGTCTTCTAAAAATGAATTGACCTGCCATTTATTCTAACTCCTCTTCAACCTCTCCTGGTACATAGCTGGGAATGAAAACACAACTTGAGCAATGCCGACTTCCTGTGCCCAGGAGTCACAAGGGTTCCCACATGGACCCACCCAACCCTCAAACATTCACAAAACAGCCTGGAAATTTTTGTGGTGCAACACTTCAAACTTTCTATAGAGAGTTGCTAACTATCTCAGGAACTTTACCTGCTTCAATTAGGAGTAGGAGTTAATCTCTTTTAGGGAACTGATATCGTCCATTGTATTGACCCTTTATTGGCGTCACTCACCATAAACACTCACTGAGTAATACTTGAACTCTCCGTGACATGGCCCTTTCTCTCTCAAGTCCAAAAGAATGAGTATCATTCCCTTAAGAGTAAAGGTCAAGCTTAGGTCACAGAAGACATGAACTGTGGGCTTTCCTGGAAATGCAAGTTATTTTTGGTTTGATAAGGGCCAAATATTTTCTTGCAACTGAAATTGTCTTTTTGTCACTTCCCCTGCCAATGAGGTTTACCTTTTCCTCAGGGATTCAACTTTTCTTCATATTTATCTACACATTGTCTATCCTTTCATGCATCATCACATTTCCAATTTCCATAAATTTTCTCATAGTCCTCAAAAATAGTCTTTGGCTATTAGCAACCTAGGCGCGCCCCAATTTCTTAAAACGGTAAAGTTAGTTTTCTGTATCACTGTATTGTCACTGACAGAGAAAAGACTTTTGATAACTTTTGGGCTGCTGATGCTGTGTGTGTACATACATGCACATGTTGTACATACACTAATTTTGAGTGCCTTGATGGCAGAATTCCATTTTATATCATGTCTTAAAAATCCCATATTTAGCTCAGTGTAAATGTTTAGTAACAGTAAGTGAATGATTGAATAGTATTCTGTGCTACTGAAGCCTGAAGACAAATAAATCCCTGGGGAATATTAGGCTTATTTCTCCAGCTATTTCCTCAACAAAATTGAAGCCTTGAAACCCAGAGAAACAGATGGATTCACTTTTTAGTTAGTAAGCATATATGACCCCTTGCCTTTTGTCAAAATTTAACTTCCCGCTTTCATGTAATACTCTGATTTTGGATTAGCAATGCTCTCCATAAAAGGGAATAAATTCTATTTCGATGAATATATTTTCCTGGACTTGCACTGGAATGTTCTATAACTCTTGTCTCTTGGCCTCATTGCAGGCTTCAGTTTTATTTATTTATTTATTTTTAAGACAGAGTTTCTCTCTTGTTGCCCAGGCTGGAGTGCAATGGCGTGCCATATCAGCTCACTGCAAGCTCCACCTCCCAGGTTCAAGCAATTCTCCTGCCTCAGCCTCCCGCATAGCTGGGATTACAGGTGCCTGCCCCCACACCCAGCTAATTTTTGTATTTTTAGTAGAGATGGGGTTTCACCATGTTGGCCAGGCTGGTCTCAGGCTCCCGACCTCAGGTGATCCACCTGCCTCAGCCTCCCAAAGTGCTGGGATTACAAGTGTGAGCCACCAGGCCCGGCCAGCTTCAGCTTCTTATAAGCACTGTGTTGAAATACATCACATTGAGCTACAAAGACCTGCTGTTTTTTAGCTATGCCTCCATGATTAGTCATCTGACCCAGGAAGTGATGTATTCATCTCACTCAGCTAGATGGGGAAACCTGCCAAGTTTTTAAACATTAAATGTTTAAATGGAGCCATTTATTGCTATATCTCACAAAATGCCAGTTGTTTTCACATTAAAGGCAGAAAGCACCTTATCAGGAACTTTGAAAGGCTTTGAGTTATGTGTTTTCAATCTTTATTATCATTCTTTTTTGTACACTACCACTGGGGAAAGAAAAGCATTGAATAGTAAAACAAAACCAAACACAACTTCAGGAAGATCCCAACAAGCTCTCACTCTGATTCAGTTGTGCCCAGCTAGCTCTCATTTTCTGATATGATCAGTTCTATTACTCGTACAATGGTAACAGTCTCACCTGTACAATTACATGGAAACCAAAACACCAACCCAGGGACACAAGAACTTGCGAGAAACTCTATGCCTCTCAGTGCAGTGAGTTTAGCGATATAACATTATTTTGATCCACATGTTCCATGGAGTCATTCTTCCTTCTCTTTTCTGAAGGCTACTTTTGTCTAGGGTATTTTCTTCTTCCTTTCCATTTCTCTATCCCCATCCCAAAGATTTCATATATGACAGGGGATCTTTTCCCACTGCAATGAATTTCATGTGAAAAAGAGCAAAAGTATATTTCTGGAGGCATAGCAAAGGATACTTTAAATTGCTGATAATCTCCCTGGTGCTTCACCGGACACTAGGTATTATTTTCTTAGCTCAATTAATCTCATTAACCTCAAGAATTTTAATTAATTTCACTAAAGTCAATTCAGGATGCTCATGTTTAACAGGATTATTTGGAGACATACAGTAAGAATTAAAACTAGGTTGTTAAGTCTCCAGCCTCATTAACAGTACAGAAAGTAATTAGCAATGTCTTTATATTTGTATGTGTATGTTAGTTAAAACATCTGTACAATTGATTTTTCTGTGCTGGTAAACCACAGCAAAACTGGAGATGATTTACTGTAATAATAATATTTCAGTCTCACTTATGTACATTTAAAAAAATGCATATTAGCTTATGAATTACATTTTAAACTACACTCTTCTGTTCCTGTGATTTTTTTCTTAAATCGTCTTTAACATTTGAATAAGCTGATGTGCTCAGAAACCTTCATAAAACTGTTATTTAAAATAATAATGATGATGCAAGAAGAAATAGACGCTGATTTGAACATATAACTCAACTTTTTCTGTCCGAAGAGCCCTTTAAAATATGATGATAATTCATGGAATAGGTATTAGTCTCAATTCTAACGCCCCTTTGCTAAAAAACAAACAAGTTACATTCATGTCCAGTGAATTTTCCTGTCCTGGTGGTTCAAAGATGAAAAGCTTTGTGGAAGGGAGATCAGGCTTCAGGCATGCTAAAATTTTTCATCACTATAGAGAATAATAGTTTGCTGCATTTTATGTAGGGTTACTCCTACATCTAAGCCATACTTACTTTTATTTTTATATTCATTCTAATCTTTTGTGCATCTTTTCTTAAGCAGTTGAAAATTTAGGTCATAAAAATAAACATTTTCTAGGCTTCAACTCTTCTCAGATAAAAGGAGTTCTCATGTCTGCATAACACCTTTATAAAACTTACAGAACTTTACCATAACCTCATGACTTAGGTTATCACCTGAAGCAGGTGATACTGAATGTTACTGTCCATATTTGTCTATAACTTCCATTGATTCATTGGTCCAATCAATCCATGTAGTGCTATGGCTACCAGGCAAGTCGAAAAATACAACTGATACAAGTTGACATTTCCAAAAACACTGCTAGCAATGTAGAGTTACGTTCTAGAGCAAAAACAGTATTTATGAGCTAAAAAGAGCAGGTCCTATGTACGACATGTTCACTACTTTTCATAACAGTCCTCTTTAACACAATTTATCATGGGAGATTAAATGTTTTTCTTGAAGCAAAAGATAAACATCAGCTTCCCTTGATCTTCATATCCAATCCTTGGCAAACCTATCACTCCTCTACACATAGGTTTAGTTCATTCGTAAATTCCAGAAATGTTTATACTAACTACCTGCTAGGTGCTGTGCTAGACTGGGGTTGGAACAAGAAATAACACCCAATCCCAGAACTCTGGGAGCTACGTTTAGGAGAAGAGAAAGGTGAGATGTTCCAGTCTATGCTTCCCTTCAAGTCACAGTGTGAGTTGCAAATACATGACTCCATGTGTATTTGCAAAACCATCCGCTCATCAGATGCTCTAACACAAGCTCTGGGCAGTGTCTGGACAGTCTGCACTCTATCCACCATAAGCAGTTCATTTCCCATAACGGAGCTTGCGTGACTTTCCTTACACATGGCCAAAGTGGCTTCCATGACAGTGTGGATCAGGCCCAGAGCCCTTCACTGTGGTTCCCCAGACGAAATTATTCAGTGTTTCCGTTGCTCATGAGAGAAACACAAATTAAATTGAATTAGGCAGAATACTGAATGTATTTTCATATTTTGCCATGGAGGGCAGGGTGTAGTCAGTAGGGACAGGACCACGGTTCAGTGCTGCCAGGATTTGTTCCAATTGCGTATCTGTTTCTTCCTGAGCATCAGAATGAATCTCTCCTTTTACTTCTTCCACAAGACCTGACCTTGTCTATGGCAACTCTCAGCTCATATGCTTAGAGTATCATGAACAGAAAAAAATAAGTTTCCTTCTCCCAGCTTGAAAATCCCTGGGGAGGCACTCTGTGTTGCCTAGCTTATGACACTAGACCAAAGCTGGCAGCAGCTCATCCTAGTATCCCACACCCTGTGCCTGGAGTGGGGTCTCCGAATATGGCCACTGGGAATCTCTCCAGATAGACCAGTCACAAGTCTCTCTATAATGCATAGGGCCCTTCTGTTTTCTTCTTTACCAGCCTTCCCGCAGGAACTTTAGGAAAATATGCATCTCCTTATTTGATCTAGTGATAAAACTCTCACAGCCAGTTCTTTAGTCAATTACTTTTTTTCTTCCCATCATTTGCAGTTGTTCTTGATCCTTTTTGACATCTATATCCTAGTTTCCAAGCCCATATTTTCCTACTGTCTTTAAAACATTTTATATCTCCATGTACAGAGAGTATAACATGCATGAGATTGTAAGCCATCCAAGGGCATGGATTCATTTAGTCTAATTAGAATGGCTGTAGTATGGATGTATCTATTTAATGCAGGAAAGATCTGTGGAGTCTAAAGAAGAGTAAGACACAACCCTTTAATGCAAAGCACAGAACCTAGATTTATGTTGACCTCATCTTTATGTGATTTGAGAAGATTAAAAAATACTGAGGTCAGCTCTAAAAAATTTGTTTGATTATTCAAACACATTCAATGTTTGTGGACACTATTCATTTTTATCCATGTACTGATATATTAATACATATTATAAATGTACCAATGGTACATACCCTAACTGTGTTTATCCTTGCTTGAGGCACATGTTTTAATCTTTAACAGTCAAACAGCAACAACAAACCCTCTTACTCTATTAGAGACCCAGAAATATCTATATCTTGATAAATGCTTTCAACTAAAAATACTCAACATGAAATAATCAAATGCATTTTCAGTAACAGGCTAATAATACCTTTTGGTCATCACTTGTCCCACATGACTCTTGACACAGAAGACCCTCCGAGTCTGAATGCCTACACCACACGTGGCTTCTCCATTCCAGCCAATGGTTGCATTAAGGGCAGTTACCAATGTGTCCTCAGAACAAGGGCCCCAAGGTGATGTCTCCCAGTAAAGTTGCATACAGGAATGGTCATTACACAAACGATGCTCTTGGAGAGCCTGACTAGGGGGACATGGCTTTCCACCTGCCAAAAATAAGAACAAAAGATAAGACATAGTTGTTGCTGTTCTTGTTTTTGTTATTTCTGCTGTTTTAATGGTCTGGAGAAATAGCTTTGCTGACATAGCCTTCCAAAGACGTGAGCCACTGTGCTGTTCTTTCCAATCTAAGAACAGGGATTTTTGTCCTGAGCAACACCTGAGGATAATATTGTGCGTTCTTTTTCACTAAATAACAAGCGGCAGTCCACATCAATTAGATTTTAAAATTAATTGACTCTATTGCCCACCACTGCAGCATGTATCTCTGAGACAAAACTCCAAAGAAATCTGCTTTTCAAAAAATATCTTTATGCTTCATGTATTAGTTAGAATAGTCTATGACTTCGAAGTGATATTATCTTGAACACACACACAAAACACACACACACACAAACACACACACACACATACCCCTTATGCAGCATGGTCTTCCTTTCCTATGAAAGGCGTTGTTTTTCTAAGAGAACCATTTTAAGACACCCATCCTCCATCAAGCAGTGCATTTCACTGCAATTTGAGCAATGCAGAAATATCTGTTAAAGTTTGGAGAAGAGAGCCCCTCCTTAAACTCTGAAATAATACCTGACAACGTGCTATCTCCTGACAGGAAGACCAGACATACATGCATCCATAGACTCTTGGATGAGTCAGACAATCCAATTTCATTATTGCCCTTTTCACAACATTTTTATTTCCATATAAAAAGTGGTATTTATCTAAAGGATCGATCTTTTCCTACTCTTCCACACTTTAATGGTTTATTCAGTGGGCCAAATGCGCAAGATTTGTGACCTTGGTTTTGTTATTCTTGATTTTTTTTTCCCATTCACCCCTTCCAGAAATATAAAAGACAAGAGCAGAAACCAACTTCACCTTAAGAATATGAAAATCTTCATTTATCTTGACCCTGGCCCCATTTCTCAGGATCAAAGAACAGAAACTTACTTAAAAAGTAGTTTCTCACAGCCAGTGGCCATGCTGTCCTGCTGTTCTAACTGAGCCATGGGCAGAAAAAGCCAAGGGAGGGCATGAAAGAAATGACGTGTGCTGGAGATAGAGACCATCACCGTAAATTACTGGAACAGCTGCTCCTGTAATTTGTTCTGATGTCACCTGCTTATATTCTCATAGCACTTTTTAGCTTCATCAAAGCCATTTTCACAGTCTTCATGCTGTGCCTCCCTCCTGCAGAATGCTGGCATGACACAACAGGATACCAGCATGCACGGATCAGGTAGCTTGAAGATGTTAGTGGCAGTTCCCAGTTGAGAAGCCATGTCTCCTGATTATTAATTTGAAGCTCTTTTTACTAAGCATAGTCTAATTATGTTCCCAACTGCACAAGCTATCTTCAGTTTGGATGTGTGTCAACCAAACTCTGCCTTCTTATCTAAGAAGGGTATTGAAAAATAACATCCATCTGATTGCCATGGTCCATACACAGGTATGTGGTAAAGCAATTCATGTAAATGAGTGAACCCAGCATAGCTAAACTAGAGGATCAAAGCAAAAAGCATAGAGGGGAATGAAATGGTTAACTTGGATTCAGGGAATAGAGATATCATCTATGTGTGACTATTTCCTCCATATAAACTTCTCTATCACCAATGAGGAAAAATGATAATAATTGAGCTAATGCATCCAGAGTGAAAACATTTTCTGTTACTCACCTTCCCCAGCCAGTGCCAGGATAGTTCTTGACCTGGTCTGTTTCCCATCTGAGTTTTTATTTGAACAGGACTGGGAACAGGATGACCACTCCGTCCACTCGCTCACCACACAGTCCATTCGGCAGGGAATTTCACAAGCCTTCCTCTCAGGAGGAGGTGGTACTGGGCAAAGACTCCCTGATACCTCTTCTCCTACAATCAACAAGATCAAGACAGTGGGTGATTAATACACAATCAAGGCTAGTCCAAGGAACAGTTAGGCTCACTGCTTTATCTATTACTTCAGTTTAAACTACCAAAAAAAAAAAAAAAAAAAAGAATCCAGAAATGTCTGTTAAAGTTTGGAGAAGAGAGCCCCTCCTTAAACTCTGAAATAATACCTGACAATGTGCTATCCCCTGACAGGAAGACCAGACATACATGCATCCATAGACTCTTGGATGTGTCAGACAATCCAATTTCATTATTGTCAAATGGCTGAAGACAGTTTCTTCAGCCATTCACGATATTTACATCAGAAAAAACTGCCAGGAGATAATTTGGCATTTAGAAAGGTAGAGACTGCAGCAAAACTCCCATTTGTAATCCTTCAGAGAGACAAAGTTGACTACTTTCAGAAACAATTGGGCCATGGATGGCTGAAGACACATGTGGTAGATGTGTTACGGACAACCATATATAACAAGTATATGCTTTTCTTCAAAACGGAAGTCAGAGCCGTCCGTTCACCTAAAAACCACAATTTATGTTGAGCCTTCTAATCTACTAAATTAAAAGGAATTTTATAATTCTAGCTTTCTTTTGGGTACATTCACCTCCAAATATGCAACCTTATGCAAGATTATCACACAATGACTCTTGTTCTCCTTTTTCATGGTGGTAAATTATCCAAAACTAACATGAAACTGGACCTGTGGCTAAAGTTATGCTAACAAGTTGACATAAAGTTGACAGCCAGTCTGAAGTTCTCCCTAATACATTTACTATTCCCCCTTGAATAATCTAATGCATCGCTAAACCAAAAATAACTATACTCAAAAATACTGCACAAACACACCAGTAGTCAAGGATCCTCAATTTTGCTATTGCCTCAGTGCCTTTCTATAAATACTATTTACAATCCTTTGATACCATATCATAGAACATGATTTTTCAGAAACTATAAAATAATGGAGGTTTATAATTAACAGATGTTAGGACTGAAGGGATAATTTCTAAGTAACGGAAAAATATCTCAAATGACTACAATGGCTTCTTATAACTCTCAGCTTATTTATTTGCTATTATTAGAATTCAAATATTCCTCTTTTATAGATAATAACTCAACTCTTACTATTCCCCTCATTCACAGTCTCCTCATAAAAACAGAGGACACAAAGAATAGTGACATCATTTATTGTTTGAAATAACAACATAAAATGTGAAATGGCAACTATAGGAGAGAGGCAGTTTTGTTTGTGTGACTTTATGGCTTTGAAATTCTCTTGTCATGATCTGGCTGAAACAAAAAAATAAATGCAAAGGGGACTAGTATTTATTGAACATCTCCTTGTGCCAGGCACTGTGTTTTGCATATATCACTCAGGCTTTGCATATGTTATTGAGTCCTCACAAGAAACTCTGAATGGCAAGTGTGAGCCATCTCATCTCATACATGAGGGCTCAGAGCAGAGGCTCGGAGAGGAAAGTTTGCTCATGCCTACACGGGCCTGAGCTGGGGAGCAAACCCGAACTCTCTGACTCTAAACTTCTGCATCTCCCATTAACCATGCTGTGTCTAATTCCAAGGAGATGGATATTCTTTTTCTGAGGAAGTAAATAAAACAAGCTGACAGTCAGCAAGACTGCCTGAAGGAGAAGATAGTGCACAGCTAATATCTGTATTCATATTTGTAAATGATGCCAGGATCATTGCCCTTGAGGTACAAATAAAGCTTTTCAAGCATATTATGGGAAGTAATAGAGGTTCTAGCAGATAATCAAGCTGAAAGACCAGTTCCAATAATTCTCTCTTCAGTCTCAATCTATTTCCAGGTTGAGTCCACACTGTGTGTAATACACACACACCCAATACAGCACTTTCCCAAGTATAGAAGCAGGCAGTCCAAACAAAAGGCCCAACCTACATCTAATCAAACTTTAATTTCCACACTTGTGAATATTATTAACATAATCTATACACAAAATATTTTAAAGCTATGTCTTGCAATAAACATTTTGAGGAACAATTTTGTTTATGGGTTTTATGAATAAAAGTAAGGGGAAAGATGGGGAGTGTTGGGTTAAAAATAGTAACATTGGTTTCATTGCTGAAAAACTTCTCAGTGTTGAAAATGCCAATATATATTGTAAGTTTCCTAGAAGGGAAATGAGATGTAGTGCTTTTCATCTGTATTTGATTGGGGCCATACTTTTTGAAGAGCATCTGTCTCTTTCTTTCAGAAATGGTACTTTTATGAGTATGCTTTGAGAAAACTCTACATTAAAGAATTATAAAACTGTGAACTACTATTTGATGAGTAAATACTATGTCCAACACACATGATGGGATAAAAATAGATGGGTTGACTGTTACGTATCTTTCTAGAGCTCATGATGAATGATGAAGATGAGCTATTAACACATAAAAGTAAAACCAAGCCCAAAAGTAAATGTCAAGTTGCAAGTGTGTGATTCAAACGTAAAATATTTTAGTGATTAGGGATTGGCATGGTTCCCTCCAATAAGGGAAATAAAAGGGCTGAGAACTTGTGGCAAGGATGGAGGGTATTTCAGGCATTGGAAGGATCAGCAAAGGTTACGTAGGAAAATACGAGGTATCTGGAAGATAGTTAATACTAAAGGTGTGTCATGAAAAGAGAAAGCCTATCTTGGAGGAGTTATTTGACATCAAATTCCAATTGATCTAGACAGAAACATAAGTTTTATTATATTTCTGCCTTCCTTAAATTCCCAGGTACTGAGGTTTCCCGTGACCCAAATTTACCATCCTCCCTGTCATTATGCTTAGTGTTCTCAGTATTCACTTTAGGCGCTCAAATACTTTTTAAAATCTCAGCCTTTTTATAAGCTGATATACCTATTTCCTCAGTGAACTTTAATGTCAATACTCCCACCAACACCAACCTTTTGATAGTTTGGCTATATAGGCTAATTCAGAAAAGTGAACAAATAGATCAGAACTTCAGGGAAGCCAAACTAATAGTCATAAGCATCCTGTAATTCCTGTGGAAGTTATTTTAAAAGAAATCTTGAAAAAACAAACAAACAAAAAAACTGCACAACGGTGTCTAAGCTGCAATGTGTCTAGCCAGACTCAATTAAGTGTATTAAAGTGAACTGTAGCTACCAACATTTACTCACTTAAGGACATCACTTAACATTTTTGAACATCAATTATTTCACTTGTAGGAATAAAATAATAACATTTACCTTTTAGAGCTATTATAAGGATTAGGATTCATTTATTCAACATACATATCAAGGTATCTAACACATGGTGAGCTCTCAATATATGGGAACCTTAAAAAATGTCTTTGCAAAGACATATACCACACACACACACAAAAAAAACAAATTTGATCTTCATCTGACAATCAACAGTTTCACAGATTGGTTTACATAAAATATTTAAAAACTTATAATTATATGGATCCTTTTATTGACATAGTTGGCTAATCTAAACCATCTAAGAGCCAAAAATAAAGTACTTGAGCCTAAATAACCTCATCCGCCCATATACATTGGTATAATTATCTTCCCATTATGCAGAGAGAACCCATCTCAGAAGAGGAACATTTATGCTTTCCTGTTTTTGTTTTCTTGGATCGATCAATGAGACCACAGAAATCTCAGGCAAGCATGGAAAATAAAGCCCCACACAGTTCAAAAGCTTAGCCATTAAAAGTGAATTTCACAAGCTCAGATAATCTAATGTCATAATAAAATGGAATATATTTAAGAGGGAAATTGAATTCATCTTTCAAAAAGACTCTATACAATTATTCCCAGCACTCACCACACTCCCAGGGATCAATAACAGTAAACTCTCTGTTCTGTCCTCATGGAATAGACTTATTCAAACCAGTTATGATTCTGGGAAAAAGGAACATGGTGCTGCTTTGACCGTATCACTTGGGATTTTGAAAAATAATTTAATGTGATGAAATCCACATAACATAAAATTAACTGTTTTAAAGTAAACATTTCAGTGGCATTTAGCACATTCACAATAGTTACAAAATATTTTAATCACTCAAAAGCAAAGCCCCATATGCATTGAACAGTTTCTGTTACCTCTTCCCTGCAGCCTCTGGAAACTGCCAATTTACATTCTTTCTGTCTCTATGGATTTATTTATTCTGAATATTTTATATATGCTTGTGATGTTTTGCATCTGGCTTCTTTAAGCATAGTATTTTGGAGGCACATTCACCTTACAGCATGTTTCAGAACTTCATTCCATTTTATGAATGAACAATATTTCATTGTATGTACATACTGAAATATGTTTATTCATCAGTTGATGGACATTTGGGCTGTTACCATATTTTGGTTACTATGAATACTACTGCTATGAATATGCATGTGCATATACTTGTTTGAATACCTGTTTCTACTTATTTGGGATGTACATCTAGGAGCGGAATTCTGCAGTCACATTTATCACTCAATTTTGCTGGCTGGTGATTCTGGGGGCTGTGGCATAGATATCCAGAGGAATAGGCCCTGGCTACAGTTTACACTACTCTTCTAATACCTGCCCATTCTCAGCAGAATCAAAAGCACTTGGACACGACAAAGATTCTTAACATATAAATATACTCAAGATCACTTAAGAATGTTTCTTTTTTCAGTTCAAATGTATATACCAATTAAAAATAAAATATAAATAGCATGTATATTTTATAAAAAAAAAAACAAACAGCATAGTCTATAATTCTTAGTTTCTGACTCTAGAGTACAGGTGTCCAAAGAGAGAAAGAAAAACTAAAGATATGAACAAAATAGAAAGACAAAGAAAATAAAAGAACCTCGAAAACCATGAATCCACAGTGTAATTTGAAAAGTAGACCAACACTTTGTTATGATACAAACTTCCAACTACCTTACTCGTCCAAAAATAATGCATACTGGGTACTTTATTGATATTTCCTCTTGTATGCTATTACACTATGGAAAATAATGAAACAGTTATCAAAAATACTCTACATGTCATAAAATTTTATGTCCTATTTAAATCTAAGAAAAGAATGCCAATAAACCTTGATTAAATGCTTGCCCACAGCTAAGTAAGATATCAACAGACAGTATGTAGCAAATTTAGTGGAACTCATATGCATTTAATTCCATTTTTAAAATCTAAATATTATGTCCTCAAAAGCAAGTAGCCCCTGGCCACTTCTGGATTGAGACCCTAACCAGCCTTTAAGGAAATGTTTATACTCAGAACCAATAAAATATGGAACAAAAGCTAAGGGCAAAACAGAAGCTATTTACAACATCCTAATATTGCCAACAACACAATTAATGTCTCCTCTTGCTAGTTTCAGAATTGGAAGCATATTTGTCTATTTAGCTCACACATATAAGAAGATACATAAAGAAACTTGATGTCAAATATTATAGTAACAAAAACAACATCAACAACTGCAATAAAATAACAACAGCATCTGATATTTGGGAAAGCTTAGAGTGGACTAAACTCTAGCTAACCACATCACATGCAGTATTTCACTGAATATTCATATTAATATCATTAGCTTGGCACTATTGTTACGCCTGAGGCATGAAGAAGTTAAAAAACTTGCTCAAAGTTTTTTCCTTACACAGCCAGTGTCTGAGCTGGGTTTGGAAAGCAGATCTGCAATATGTAATAAGCTCAGTTCTTATCCATTAGGGGTTGTGTTGCTTTCTGGTTCATATCTCACATGTATCTTTCTCTTTACATTACTTCTAGATAATACTAAACCATGAATAAGGGACTCTACACAATTCATTATCAGCTCATCAGTAAATCTAGCATGGGGGGAGCAACCCCAGAAGAGTGGGCACCTTGATTATTTTGGAACTGCATCATGGCATGGGGTGGAATTACACAATGCTTTTCAAACATAGAAAAGATAAGTAGATGAAAGAGAGTTCAGAATGAAGAGATGGGAGGAAGTGATAGAATACAAGGCCACATAAGTAAAGACTCAAGTAGGGAGATTTAGCAAAAACTGTACAATATATGGTGAGCTAAATTACACAAACACAGGCAAAAAATATAATAATGATGTAAAGATGCTCGCAAAGTGAAAAACAACGAAGTTCTAAGAGCTGATAGAAGTAAAGAAAGAGAATACAGAGCAAAGGCTAAAATGAACATGGGAGGAAAACCCAAAAGAGACATTAAAAAGAAAATACTTGAGATAAGAAATAATAGCAATAATAAACAATAAGAAACAGTGTTTCCAAATAAACATGATTACAAAGGCCAGGAGTTAGCTAAAATTGCATCCATGTGGCAGGTGAGCTATTTGTTTCAGAAGCCTAACCGGGAAGGTATACAAAGTTCTTCAACATACAATAATATAATAATAGTAGCTAACAATTTGATCACCTAGGATGTACCCAGAAACATACTGTTATATTCTACCAGTATTAGCTTATTTAACCCTCAAAGCATTAATATCAGTAAACACATACATAGTACTTAATAGATGTCAGTTTCTGCTCCAAGTAAATCATCTATATTAATTCATTTAAATTTCACAATAGTCCTTTGTGGGAACTATCTTTATTAATAAAGGCACTGTGTCTCGGGTAAGTTAAATATTCTGTGTAGAAACAAACACAAGTAAATGGTGGAGCTTGAATTTGGACATGGACAACCTAGTCAGAGTATGTTTCTTAATCATGATGCTCTACTGATACTCAAGCGTTCTATTCTCTCTCAGGACAATTTATGTACCTGGCTACAGAAGGCTCAATCCAGTGGAAAGTCAGTGTAGTGTAAGTATGATCACACCTTTAGTACATGAATAGCGTACTATGTGTTACTCAAGGTGAGAGGAGATGCCAAAGAGCAGAAACAGACTCTATGATTTAGTAGCAAACTGCAGTTGCTCAAAAACAACAAATGAAGCAAAAATCTAACAAAACATCTTAGTGGTTGTGTTAGTTCATTCTCACACTGTTATAAAGAACTACCTGGGTAATATATAAAGGAAAGGGGTTAAATTGGCTCATGGTTCCACAGGCTGTACAGGAAGCATGGCTGGAGAGGCCTCAGGAAACTTATATCATGGCAGAAGGGGGAGCAGTCACACCTTACATGGCCGAGTTAGGAGGAAGTAGGGGTTGGGGGATACTGCACACTTTTAAACAAACAGATCACACGAGAACTCCCTGTCAACAGCAAGGGGGATATCCGCCTCCATGTTCCAGTCACCTCACATCAGACCCCTCTTTCCAATATTCGAGATTACAGTTCAACATGAGAATTGGGTAGAGTTGGGTAGAGTCACAAATCCAAACCACATCAGTGCTGAAATGTTACATTGAGGGGGTCCAGTCACACATTACAGGAGGAAGCAATCAGTATTTTATATTTGTGTAAAGAGTTTGAAAATTACTATAACTAAAATGCAGGATAAAAACTTTTGTTGTTGTTGTTCCTAAAAATAATGCCAACTTGTTGATAAACCTTTCAGCTTGGTAGTCAGGGTGGATGAGAACAGGGTAAGAAGGTATCCATTTAAAGTAACTTAGCACTGGATGGTAAAACTCGATGTTTCAGAGTTAACTCAATCTCAGGTTTTCAATGTTTCTCCTCTGTCTCTTTTCTCATTTTCTCTGGGCAGCAGTCAAGGGTTAGAGAAACATGTATGTTACAATGCTGGACACTATTGTGTGAATTTTGTTGGTTCTCCAACTGAGTTACTGCCATCAAAATTGGTCTTTGTGCATCATTACCTAGTCTTGAAAGTGCACCTGCAGCCACTGCGAATTTCTAGGGTCCATGACACGGTTTTCCTGTCTTCTGGTCCACATACTTCACAGCCACCTACACCTGACTCCAAGCAAGTTCTAGTTTCCTGGAGTAGCCAACATTTCCACAGTCCACACAGGGGCATTCGGGAATTTCAGGACCATCCCCACATGATAAATAGGCCTGGGGGACCTGGTTTGGAGGGTGGGTAGCAGGTAGCTCAGGCCCACTCTGTGCCTAAACACAGGGAACCATTTTATCTGCTTTCAGTTTCCTTTTAACCTATCTGAAATTTCCATAGTTGTCATTTCCTCAGCCCATCATCTCATCTGTCTTCTCCAATCTTCCCCAGGCTCCTCATTTCTGACCCAGGAAGCCAGCAATGTAGGATCCAGGCTTATGCTAACACTCTACACTCTAGTCCTTTGGCCTTCCTTTATGATATTTGAAGGGAGCTATGTGGGATTTACCAAGCACTATTCTATACGCCTGGCTCTTGCATATGAATTACTGACTTCCGGACTTACTGTCTCTGATGTGAGCTCCATTTTGTGGCACTAACTCTTGTCTGTATGTTTGTATTTGAGGTATAATTATCCCAATTTTTCCAGTGCATGCCTCAGAAATCAACAGGGGGAGGGTTTCTTGCCCACGAAGGTGTACAAGAAAAAAGCAGACTGCAACATCTCAAAATATGATCTGATGACATCTACTTAATGTGGAAAGCTTATTTCTCATGAGAGTTTTACAGAGAAACTCTGTATAATTTTCAAAAGATGAATCCAGAATAAAAAAATAAAATGAATAAGTGACCTCTGTAATGTAGAAAATGCTTCTTCAAAAGGAAAATATTGCAGCAAGTAAACAGTGCATTTTAATGGACAGAATAGTTGAGGAGTAGTTGGGACATCTAGATTTCAGTTCTGCTTTTGACACTTATCAAAATGTAATGTTGGAAAATTATTAAGCTTATTAGGCCTAAGATACCTGCCATAAGTGGAGGGAAGGGCAGTACTAACATATCTGATTATATCATTGGGTTTGATGATGGATCAAAGAGGGCAATAGAAAATAATATTTAGAAAATTGCAAACACTATTTATACATAATGTGGTTTTCTTATTATTGGTAAAAATGGGGATAAAGGACATTCCAAATAGAAAAATGATTTGAGTTAAAGATACTATGTCTCTTCTCCATCCTAATTTTGTCTTAGCTAGAAAAGTATAAGAGGAACTGAAAGGATTATAAAGTCAGAAATAATATTACTCATTTCATTTAGCTGTCTAGCTACCTCTGCAGAAAAGAATCTGGACCAGCTTGAATATGAGGTATACCTTTACAAAGTACCTCAAGTTATCTAGAAGTTTCTTAAATAGTTAAATAGTCAAAACTTTTAAGTCAGACTGGGTAAGTCAATAGAGTAAATTGGTAACACATCACTAAACAATAATCATTTATCTCTGTAATTAACCTTCAGAAACATAACTTTAATGTCTGTACATGGGAAATGTATGGTAATTTATTTAACTACCTCACTATAATTGCACAATTACGATGTTTTCAATTTCTCTGTGATAAATAACACCCCAAAAATATTCTTGACCATAACACATTGATTACTTCCCTAAGAATAGATTTCTTGAAATGGAAAAACAGGGTCAAAAAACATAAACTTCATTAAAGTTCTTAGTAGAAAAAGTTGTGCATTTGCTTTTTTTCCATTATTTATCATCACACATAGCTTTTTAATGTACATTCAATAAAATTCACTCTTTGTAGTTGTATAGTTCTATGGGTTCTGGCAAATGCACAGTCTTGTATCCATCACCAAAATCACGAGGCAGGACAGTTCTATCACTACTAAAAAGTTCCCTTATGGGGTCCTCCTGCAGTCAATACTTTCCCATCAGTTCTAACTTTTGGGAACGACTGATAAGGCATTGTCCTTATAGTTTTTGCTTCCCTCCTCCCCCAGAATGTCATATATATAAAAAATGATACAGTCTGTATCCTTTGAGGTCTTACTTCTTTCACATAGTAAAGTGCATTTTAGGTTCATCCATGTTACTGTCTCTATGAATCAGAAATTCTTTTTTGTTGCTGAATAGCATTGCACGTATGCATGTAGCAGGTTTTGATTATCCATTCTCCTGCTTAAAGACTTTTGGGTTGTTTCCAGGTTTTCGCGATTGTGAATAAAGCTGCTATGTAAGCTTTTGTGCGACTACAAGTTTTCATTTCTCTTGAGTGAAATAATCAAGGGTGAAATGTATGAGAGTTCTACATTGCTCTAACTGTTCTACACCCTTAATAGCACTTTGGTATAACCAGTTTCTTTCTGTTCTTTATTGAATTGTTGTCATTCTTATAGGTGTGTAGTGTTATTAAACTGTATTTTTAATTTGCATTTTCCTATTGACTAATGATGCCTCTTTTCATGTGCTTATTTGTCATCTGTATATCTTTGGTGAAGAGTCTTTTCAAATCTTTGGCTTATTTTTTTAACTGAGTTTTTTTTTTTTTTTTATTGTTGAGTTTTGTAAGTTCCTTGTATATTCCAGAAAGAAATTATTTGTCACACATGTGATTTGAAAATTTCTTTTTACAGTCTTTTTTTTTTTTTTTTCATTTTCTTAACACTGTCTTCTGCAGAGAAAAAGTTTTAGTTTTGCTGAAGTCATCTTATTAACTTTTTCCTGTATAGATTGTGCTTTGGTGCTGTATTCAGTTTGTATTTAAAAATACAAATTTTCAGGAAGGAACAGAAAATACATTGCTCTATGCATACACACAAAAAAGAGAGTTGAAACTTCTATATTAGGACCTATAATTTTATAATTTTGGATACAGTGAATTCTCCAACCAGTGTTTCCTGGTATACAACACCAACACTAGTTTTCACCTACAGTTCTATAGCACAATTTTTCCATAGTGAATGTTTACTGAAGTAACAACTGAGAGTCTAGCACTATAACATCCTGACAACCTGTATGATGCTATGAAAATTACCTTGTGTCTAAAAATTATTTAGTAACCATTGAGGATAATGCACCATGACGAAGGTGAGATTTGTCTTTTATAACACTGCACAAACATCTGGCACAATGTCAGCCACATAGTAGGTCTCAATAAATTTTGGATGAAGAAGTAAATGAGAAGTAAAGGGAAAGATGGTTAGTCTACTTAATGTATAAGCAATCTTTCGCTTTTACAGTATTTGCTCCTAATAGTTTTTATGATATAATTGTGGTCATAACATCTTGAAAGCTACAGACCATGGCAAACTATTTTCACTCTAACACATTTTTCAGCTCAGGCCTCTAGGAAGCTTGACTTTGAATAAAGTACGCAAAAAGCAAGATGAGCTTGCCTTTTTCTTGAGTTGGTTGGTAACCTCTTCTGTTTTTGTCTGAATCATATGCCTGTTATTATAGCAACCATGATATTGCCAGTTCTTGTCTTTGGATCCTATACATTTTGGAATGTATGAAAAATTTGTAGAGCTCATCAAACATCTAAGAATTTTTGTACTGGGGAAAACAAATCTACAGAAACAGAACAGTTTAAGGCAGGCAAATCTCACTGACTGTGTAATTCTCAGAGGATACCCATAGTGTTTTCCTTTAAAAGGCATTCTTGATGTCTTTTCCCATGCCTGATTCCCTGGCTATTAAACTGTTCCTATTCAATTTTGCAGAACATGGCAGGGGTCTAATGACTAGTTTTGTACTATATTGAAGAAGTATAATAAAACAACAAACCACATAACTACATTGAAAGTTTGCAGTGGTGAACTAGGGCAGAATCATGCTGTATATTTTTCTCATCAAAATCTTGCAAATGAATTAAGACCTTAAAATAATGAATGTGTCCCACTTTTCTATTTTTTTTTCATGAACTCAGTTGAGATATAGTATTACAATACTGCAGACAAGGCAGCACAGAAGCTAACACTTAGAATAGGTTTCTCACCCATCAGAATTTTTTGTGCTCCAAAGAGAAAACAGCCATTAAAAGTTTAGTTCAGTCTTTAAACCAGCCAGCTGTAAAAACTAAGATCTTCACATGAATATTAGAAAGACAATAATCAGAAAAACAGAATGGGGAAAGAATAAATTCTGAAGGTATAATCCCAAAGTTCTTACTCAAGGCAAGTTGACATCAGTTGGAAATTTATGTAAATAATAACACCAAATTAATGATGTGCATATATGATGAATATATAGATTTCTACTGTAATTATTTTTTATGTAGTACAATCTTCTAGTATTGTCTTAAGACTGATATTTATGCCTTTATGCAATTGAATGAATTCTAAAGAAGAATAAACCCTTACTTTGTCTATCTTCCCTAAAGTCACCTACCAGTTATTACAATAATCAATTTGGCACTGCCGTGTTTCTAGCCAATCTCTAATAATTCAGAAGGAAACTAGTACTTTCACTTAAGATATATTTAAATATAAATAAAATATGTGCTGAGATATTTCAAAACACAAGGAGTGAACTTAAGCAAATGTTTCAAAAATCCAAACATCACTTCATATCATTGTCAAATTATCCTTGACACTTCAGAGTGATAGCGACATTTAAGTCAACTTGTATGCTCAGACTTAAAAAAGATGAAGAATACAGACATTTCAAATACAGGTGCTCTTTTTTCCTCTGCATTAAAATAAAAAAGAAACATGTCCATGAAATAAGTATGATTTTGTTGGATGTTTACTTAAGAGGTCAAATTGTAATTATATCATTAATAATTATATTGATAATTATTGCCTGCAAGGCATAGTTTATTTGGAAGCAATTTAAGAATATTAGATATTTCTGATCATTTATCTTATTCTAACTCGCCTACTGATTAAAAGAATAATTTTCTAATTTTTCTAGGCAATTAAACTGCACTTATTAGGTTATTTGTACACAGGCATTTCTTCCTGAGACATAACAAATGGAGGGAAACAGCTGCTCAATAAATTCAGGGTTGCATAATATCTTAAGCCTTTAACCCATTATATCACCTTGTTGGCCAGAGAAAACGATGTATCTTATGTGTTTCTGAATCCCCAGTGTCTAGAACAATACTTGGCTCATAGTAAGTAGTCAATAAATGCTAATTGAACTGAAACAAGCATAATTGAGCTGAACAGATGTTTTAGCACCTGAGATGTTTTTGGTTTCCATAGAGCTAGCACAAACTGAGGAAATTTTTAAATGACTAGAAATGTATCAACATCAATATATCAAGGTTCTACTGCTATGAATACTGGTAAAGGCACGGATTTACAAGCAGATAGGCCTGAGTTTGAATTCTAGCCTGCCATTCTAAGTTGGGTGTCTCTGGGTGAGTTATTTCATCTCTAAGTTTGCATTGGTTTCTTCACCTAAATATGTAAATAATGATTCCTGTCAATACTTCACAGGAATTATGTCATAATTAAATGAGGTAAGATTAAAGTAGCAGGTACACAGTAAGTGTTCACTACGTGTTGGTAATAATAATGACATGTCTACCAATTTCTATTAATGGCTTTAGATTTTCCATAAGTTCCTTGCAGATACAGTCAAGTCTGTAAAAACTATGCCAACATAGGAAGAAAGTAGGGAAGAGTGTAAAAAATAATGGGCATATGAAATGGCATTTATGCAAAGCTTAGCAAAGCACCATCTGATAGTCAGTATGCTTGCTTTGGCAGTGGGTTTACCTGTCCAGTACTCTTATTTTGCTTTTGCTTGGGGTACTATCCATCAGTATACAATTCCTCAGGGGGCGATGTTGAGAAACAATTCTGGATGGAAGGATGACCATGTCCAAAGGAAAATTGTGCAAAAGGGAGTCTCATTTATGTAAGAAAAAATGACTAAAAGTGCCAAGAGAGAAGAGAGTTGAATAATCACAAGAGTTAAATCCGTATTACATGTATCTCTTGGAAAATACAGGAGCAAACTTGCCCATAGACAACTAGGCAGCTAACCTAGACAGTGATATTTGAGCATCCTTAAAACTACGAGCACTGGCATTAGCAGCTGGAGCCTATGATGTATCACTGTGCTTACAGATCTGGCCTCATGCGACTTCTTATTCAAGTTTGTGGAGATCAGCCAAAACTCAGGAAACCACATTTTCTTTTGCTGTGAAATTTCACAAACTGTGAAAGTTTAATCACCAGCCCTGGATTTGTACATCCAGCCAATGCTGAGCTGACTTACAGATCTTTGCCGAGCATGCCAAATCCATCCTTGGACATCTGGGCACCATGGGGCACCCATTTCAGATTCAGAAGTAATCATACAGTGTTTACTGCCAGGCAGTGACAGGATACCTATAATTTCAGCAACATGGAAAAGGGATTCTGTTTCATTTCCCTTATTCATCAGTGTACCTAAAATCTCAAGCCTGCCAAAACTAATTTCAATCCACTCTTCCAAATGTAGATGTAGAGATGGAAGAAGAGCATGTGTGAAAAATATGCCTGAAAATAAGAAAAGCCCCAGAGTTAGAGAATGCAATATTGTTTCTCTAACTTAGAAAATATTCTTCAATTTTCTTCACTATTCAGTTATTATAATGCGGTGGGGGGCGGGGGGATACCCTGACAATTGCTTTCAGCAGAATTTTTATACTTATGTGTGCAAAGGAGTAAGTATGTAAACAGAAAAATATTAAAACTTTCAGTGTTAATCTATATTTTAAAACACAAGCATATCTTGACAAACTTTCAAATACAGAATGCATGAAATTCATAAAATATATATGAGCATGACTGCAATACTGTTTCTAATTTATTTTCCCGCTCAACAAAATTCTGCCTTTGAATTCTTATTCATTATGCCTTTTATTCAATTGAGTACCCAGGAAGAAAATACAATAAAGCTTTGCTAATTTCATAAAATATTGAAACACTGACACTGCAAATAGAATTTCACTATCTTTATGTACTTCTGGGCCTATCACATAACTTAATCTAAAAACCTATTTAAGAAATGCATAATTTCTATTTTGATGAATTGCTTTCAGTATCTTAGAGAAGAAATATTCAAAACTTGGAAAAACCATTTCTACTTGTTCAAAGTAGTCAAAGAGCTAATTCACAAAGATTAAGAGAATAAAGAATATAACATACTTGGCCAATGTCTTGACATACTCATTGCAAAATGTGTCTCTGGCCCTCTTGCAAGCTTTAAAGGTGAGTTCAAGTGGTCTTCCAAGAAAATAAAGACTATTACTACGTGGTCATCTTTGCTCAGTCATCATTTTAAAATGCACTATAGTGTCTTAACTTCCTGATCAACAGGTTTCCTCCCATGACTGAGGGCATACAGAGCTCTCCAGGCCAGCAGGCTCCTTTCTGCATTTCAGAATGACTTATTTCAAATGACTCCTCCCCTAGGGAGAATTGACTATCACAGTTTTAGAACTCATATAACCTGTTCAGGAATCTGCAGCTTTTGTAGAATAGGCAGAGAAAAGTTTCTGTTAAAATGCTTGTACTCTGGATATTAGCCCTAATACAGACATTTCTCAAAGAAAACATTTGTGCGGTCAACAAACATGAAAAAAAGCTCATCATCACTGGTCATTAGAGAAATGCAAATCAAAACCACAATGAGACACCATCTCATGCCATTTAGAATGAAAATCATTAAAAAGTCAGGAAACAACAGATGCTGGAGAGGATGTGGAGAAATGGGAACGCTTTTACATTGTTGGTGGGAGTGTAAATTAGTTCAACCATTGTGGAAGACAGTGTAGGGATTCCTCAAGGATCTAGAACCAGAAATACTATTTAACCCAGCAATCCCATTACTGGGTATATATCCAGAGGATTATAAATCATTCTACTGTAAAGACACACGCACACGTATGTTTACTGCAAAACTATTCGCAATAACAAAGACTTGGAACCAACCCAAATGCCCATCAGCGATAGACTGGATAAAGAAAATGTGGCACATATACACCATGGAATACTACGCAACCATAAAAAGGATGCATTCATGTCCTTTGCAGGGACATGGATGAAGCTGGAAACCATCATTCTCAGCAAACTAACACAGGAACAGAAAACCAAACACCACATGTTCTCACTCATAAGTGGGAGCTGAACAATGAGAAAACATGGACATAGAGAGGGGAACATCACACACCAGGGCCTGTTGGTAGGTAGGGGGCTAGGGGAGGGATAGCATTAGGACAAATACCAAATATAGATGACAGGGTGATGGGTGCAGCAAACCACCATGGCATGTGCATACCTATGTAACAAACCTGCATGTTCTGCACATGTATCCCAGAACTTAAAGTATAGTAAAGAAAAATGCTTGCATTTCCCTCTACTTTCTACCGAAGGTATGACTTTTATGATTTGTGTATTTATTACATACCATTCTAGAGATGCTTACTAGAGTTAATGTTATTTTAATAGTTCAATTTCCACTTGTTCAAAGGTATCTGACATCAGCAACTTGATGTTGTAAACATAACGAAGACAGTAGACAGAAGGAAAATCTAGGTAAAAGTACATAAATAGGCATGGTGACAATGTTACATGCTTTTTATTTCCCAGAAAGTAAAACAACGTATATGAGAAAAACATACATACTGCCATTAACACAAAAATGGAACAGAGTTATTATCTAGAATCAAAGCCTTCAACTTATTAGTTTATTTCTTTTCCTCCTGCCTGAAACACACTGGCATGCAAAATCAACTTCAGAACAAAATGTATTACTATTATTATTAAATGAGATGCTGAATTTTACCAAAAAAGGAAACATTAAAATATATATTCTATGGCTTCATGGCTTCTGAACATTAGAACTGTATCCTAACACAATAAGTAGATTCTAAAAATTTCAAGCTTATAAGATAGAGAGTCATATCATTATGGGGCTAATGAAATAGCTGGGGTGATCCTGATAGTCAGCTCAGTGTTCCAGGATCTGGCTCTGTGAGCCAACTCTACCTGCCATTTGTCACCACCCAGTAGCCATTATCTACTTTGATTTAAACTAGGATGGGAATAATTCTGGTGCTAAAACTGGCTGAGATTTCAAGCACCATGATCGAGATTTCAAAACAGGTTTATTGATATCTGTTTTGGCAGCCCAATCTGACAGGGAGAATACTAGGGATAAGGGGATCAATTCTCTGCCTTGCCACTTAATTTTATTTTACTATGAATTAATAATCTTATATATCATGTATCATTATATATGATTATTCACTTATATATAAATTATACATACCATATCATACTATTAAATAAATTATATAGTACATATAGCATAGAATACATATATGACCTAATATAAACTTCATATAACAATATAATATTATATATATTATGTATATTAACATATACATATATAACATATTTTATAGGTTAGTTAATACTAATATTGAATATAGCATATATTATAACATGATATATACTACTATATATTATATATATCAGATAACATATTAGATATAATTATTTGCTACTAATAAAATGTGCAAATGGGAGAAAGTTGGTGATACATAACAGCAGATACACAGCGTAAGTGTCAGATACTTATCTGAGATCTAGCTAGCTAGCTACCTAACAATGAAATATAAATTTTAAAAGCCACCCACAGAAAATGTTGACACCAAAGGATACATGGTTGTATGCTCCCAATATATGAATATTCTTTAGTGTATTTCAAATGATTTTACAGCTTCCTTCAAATTTAGGCTTACAAAAATATTACATATTTGATAATGTTTCTGTATAACCTTTTCTTTTCTTTTCTTTGGCATACAGACATCAGCTTATGCAATTTAGAACAATTTTTGATGTGGCAGATGCCATAAATCTGGGCCTGAATTGAACGACATTCCTGTCCTTGAACTTTCTTTTATCCAGTATCAACTATCGAGGAAAGTATTCTAGTTCTACTTTTATTCCTGATCCATAATTTCACACCATTTGTGGTTCTTTCCTTACCCTTCTCTGTATAGCATCTTGGTTTTGTCCTGGAGCCATCCTCAAGACTCAGTGCATGTTTTCACATATTAAACAGCCTCAGTCTCATCTTAAAAATCTTGTATTTTCATGGTGGACTATGGATTGCCTTAAGCAGTGAATTTCTGAACTATAAGTCATGGGACAAAAATGATATTTTTTGTGCGCACTAAAAAAAATGCTTTAGAGATGAGGCCTACCTTCAAGCATTTAGTATTACCATCACAGCTCTCATTTAGAAAGCCAATTCGTCCCAATTCAGACAATGTTTTAATTAGCTTTAAAATTATTCTACATGCTATTTCTCTTGGACACATTTTCAATTACCCAGTTTGACAAAAATCTTGACATATCAAATTAGGCTTTGAATAATTTTCAAGCATTCCCAAATCTTGTCAATATTCTAAAGAGTTTTCTGATGAAGGCTTTTCATAATTCTGATAGAATAGCCTACTGTGTACCATTGAGATAAGTTCTGAAATGATTGTGGAGACATGGAATTTGAGAATAAAATTATGAAAGAGCTCACTCATTACAAAATGAATTTAGGAGAAACCACCTATGAAACTATGATATCTGCCAAAAACAAACAAAAGGTAAAAACTGACCAGAAGCAAATGTAAGTGAAGCCAAAGGTAGTGAATTCAAAAGTAACATCGGTTTACATAAAATGTAGCATTTAAAAATATTTGATATAATAAATATCTAATAAAATTTTTGACTTTGTGAGGCTATATTAGAAAACATCACCAAAAATACTAGTGTAATTTTATATGTATGTGACTGTTTTGATTCACATTAGGAGTCCCCCTTTGTTCATTGTTTGTTTAGCTCCAGCATGGTGGATTCTGTTCCTCTTTATCTTACCATGATATACATCCTTACTTCTAACACTGAATCTGGTACAGATTCACTTGATAAATATCTATTGAACGAATGAATGAAAGACTAAAAACAAAGGCTAATTTGCATTCTTATCTTTTCTTTCCATAATCTGGTAATAGGCAGGTGCATATGCAAATGCCATGAAAGACACTTTGAAATAACAATCATAATTGCAGTGACAAAAATAACAAAAAAATACTTGTAGAACACTTATCTGTTTACCAAGCAATTTCACAAACCATGAATCAAACAATGTTCACCAAGGTATTAGCACTCTTAAATTGACAAGGAAACTGAGGCAAACAAGATTAATTGGGTTGTTCCAAGTAAGCAAGCCCATTAACCACAGGTCATCCTAACTAAGATCATTTATAAATTCTATATTAAAATTCAGCTAAAAAATTAAGATACATCATTATAGTATTAAAATGAATTGATTGAAAAGGAAAATTATACAACACATATATTACATGAATAATGTGATGGTTTAATTTTTTCACATAAAATACTGGCTTTATTGAGAAAATCTTGAGTGTGAGACAGTGAGAGGGCGCAACTATAACATCTATAATATATTCTGTGTATGTGCGCGCGCACGTGTGTGCGTGTGTGTGTGTGTGTGTGTGTGTGTGTGTAGGAAGGACGGAGTCTGTTGAAGTAATAGGCAATTTCAGTTAGTAGTTTTAAATGGACTATGCTGTACTGTTCAATGTCAAATTTTGTGAACAAAATAATTAAACAGTTAAACCATAAATTACTCTTTCTCATGGCCAGTATCTATTTGTTTATACAAATCTCATTTCCAAAGCCAAAGTGAAAGATAATTTGAAGTCACACCGATACCTTTGAAACACTAAATGTCAAGGAAGTAACTTGCAATAATAGGGTCTCAATGAATGTTCACTCTAACAGGCAGGGGAGAAGTAAAAAATATAATTAAGAAAGAATAGTTAATGTTGCTGCAATCAACAGAATCAAAGTTTGAAAGAAACAGCTCTATTATGAATACATTCTCCTTTTTCCCCCAAACGAAGTATTCTAAAAATTATTCAGAATAAATGAAAGATAGATAAGGAGTTCAAAAGCCATATGACATTCAAAAGCCTGATATACCTAGAGGGCTAAAAGTTCTATCTTCTGAAATAACTTTTTTTTTAACTTTAACTAAAACATAATCTCGTTAAATGACATAATACAAAAGTGAACATAAAAGTCGTACAAGAGAAATGTTAAACACTCTCAGAAGAAATTAATGTTTATTGGTGGAGTCTTTGATACTCCTCTCATCTCTACTTAAATGCAGTTTAAATGTATTACTATACATCAAACCAAGTCAGCCTAGTAATTTCCTACAAAATTCTCTCACTCAAAGTTTATAAAGATTTGGCAATGACTTATAGGTAGTTTACAAAGAGATTTATCCTTGAATGTTTTGAATGTTTAAACTTGAAAAGAAAAGAAAGAAGAGGCTCCTACATGACTGTAAGAACAAACACTTCTAATCAGCCTCAATGGATAATTTTAAATGAATGTATCTATTTTAACATAATTTATAGAGTACGTCTTTTCCCTATATATCTCTGAACCAATTATACAATTTTTCCAACTCTACATGACAGAATTTTTAATATTGTATGTCTACGTGCTTAGGCATGATCTACTTATGTTTATTGATTACTTCACGGTAATAGCTACTTAAATGCCAAAAAAGTGAAAGCTTGATAGATGATAAAAAACCTAGATGATAGGCATCACTGAGAAGGAAATTGAGTATTATGTTGTGTTAATTTTCTTGGGCTACCATAACAAAATACCATAGCCTGAGCAGCTTGAACAATAGAAATTCATTTTCTCACAGCTCTGGGGCTGGAAGTTCAAGATGAAGGTGTCAGGCTTCACAGGGTTGGTCTCTCCTAAGGTCTCTCTCTATGGCTTGCAGATGGCAGCCTTTTTGCTGTGTCCTCACTGGTCTTTATTCTGTGTACATGCCTTCCAGGTGCCCCTTTGTATTCTCAACTTTCTCTTTTTATAAGGATACCAGTCAGATTCAAACAGGGTTCACCTTAACAGCCTAAGTTTAACTTAATCATTCTTTAAAGGCCCCATCTCCACATGGTTATATTCTGAGGTACTGGGTTCTAGGACTTCACCATATGAATTTTGAGGGAGCACAATTCAGCCCATAACAGATGCCAAGTTATTATAACTTAAATGCATTAAATGCATTAGCATTTCTTAAATTTAGATAATACATGGTAACTTGTTGTCTAACTTTCAAGTAGTTAGAATTGCAAGTAAATAAATTCTTACAGTGACTATTATTAGGCATCATTAGAATGATTTAATCACTTGCCAAATCCAATAGTATTTAGTTCAGGTTCTTAAATTTGAACGCTAAACAAATCAGTTTACAAATATGACCAGACTTTAAAAACAAATCATAGCTATAACAGTAATTACATTATTTCCAGGTAAATAAGGCAATTGTGATGTGTTTCTGTCCACAAATCTGGCACACTGTGGGACCTTGTAATAGTCACTAATAAAAAGAATGAAGTCAATCCATTTATTAACATATTTACTGATCTTTTAAATCCATTCATTTTCTAATGGGGAGACATATCCTGTGCTAAGAGCTATGGATTCAAGGAGAATTAAAGCATGATTCCCATCTTCAAGAGGGTCAGAATCTAGTAAAGTCAGCTATACAAGCAAATATTCTATCTGATCAGTGTTATAGGCATTGGAAAGGACCAACTGAAACCACCTTTGCAAAGATTATGACAGTAAGATAAATCTGACATAGTTGACTCCATTCTGCTTCTAACATCCAAGCTGTCCTTGGTAATTCCTGGAAATAAGTCAAGCTAACTTTGAGAAAAAATTTAGCTTACAGTTTAACCTTAAAGCAAGGATAACAATAGCCCTTCCCAAAACTAAACTGCCTTTGTAAAACTAATGATGTCTACAAGGTTAGGATTATGAGAGGGGCTTTAATTTCGCTAAGATGCAGGCATAGTTATACAATAACCAGCCACTATCCTGGAGGTCACAAGATCTGTAACTTCGCCAATTACTCCTATACATAGCATCACTATTGTAGATCCTAAGATTGGCCTTTTGAGATGTTTTTCAGACTTCTGAATTGCTGATGACCAGCTGGCTCTACCCAGACCCATGGCTCATGATTCAACTAGCTCTGTGGCCTCTACCCAGAGGCTGACTCAGTGCATGAGGACAATTTTCCATACCCCTCTGATTTCATCCACAAGCAATCAACATGCCCCACTCTTTAGCACCCTGCCCACCAAACCATCCTTGAAAATCCCTAACCTCTGAGCCTTTGAGGACACTGATTTGAGGGATACCTCCAATCCTTCTGTGGCAGACCTCCATAACAACTGTTTCAGTACTGAGTGGTTAAGTTAAATATTAAAAGCCAGTGCCCTTATACAAAGGCCTGGATTGTAACCCAGGGTTTTGCCTAGGCCTTTCCTGGGCCTTAAAGCACAACCAAATAACAAAGGAATTCCTAAAGGACCCATTTAGGATTAAACAAATTTTATTGTGGGTCTGAAGAAACTCCCCAGGCCTCCACAAACAAGTTTTCTGGGGGTCTGAAGGAACTCTTCACACCTTGGTAATTTAGCAGCAGACAGATAAGGGTAATCACCCCAGCACCTCGACCCATTTAGATTAAGTAAATTTACTGAGGCTCCGGAGGAAGGTCTTCAGCATTCAGACCTTAGTTATAGGTTAAAAGAAGTTAATCACTTATGTCTTTAGATGAATGCACACTTACACATAGACATATACAGTAGAAGGTATATACATTCTGGAAAACTTTGTAATTTTGAGTTGGTCTGGCAATAATTTCCAGGACTTCTCACTATAGCTGGTTACAGAACTAAAAACTCTCTTCCTCCGAGTTCATCTGCCTCTCGTTATTGGGCCATGAGAAATAGCAGCCCTACCCTCAGTTTGGTCCAGGAACACTTCCACTTGGCAGCTTTGCATTAATTAAATTCTTTACTGCAAAACCAGGGTCTCAGTTAATTGGTTTTGTCTGTGCAGCGAGCAGGAAGAACCAATCAGGTTCTTCCTGATTGTGATGGCACAAATGAGACAGTGATCAATAATATAAGCAAAGCTCAGTACATACTTCATGGAAGAGGTGACAGACTGAGGTTTGAATGAGTAGGAGCTCACCAAACTCGAGAAAGAAGTACAGTCAAGGGCTCTGTCTTTATGTTCTTGCCCAATATCCACTTCTTAAGTGAACCCACTCTCCAAATGTCCACCAATACCTCAATCCAGTGCCATCTCTTAGCCATATTATGAAAGCCATGCTGGCTGCCTATCCTTACAGGTCACTTTATTTCTCTTATTGCTCTTTCTACCTGCTTTTAAGCTCCATGATTGATTGACAGGGTCTTCTTCCTGCAAACAATTTGCATTACACTCTGGTAGTTAAAAGATTAACAGCAAAGGAACATCTAGACATTTGTTGCCACCTGTTGCCTCATATCCATTAATTCAGTATTTCTTGATTAAATGCTAATTCTTTATAATACGCGCCCTTTACATGGCAGCAGTGCTTGACAGAAAAGGAATGTAGTGAATGAGTCAAGCTTTGGACCAGACAGACCTAGATCTGAGCAATGATGTACCCATTTCTAATCTGACCTTGAGCAAATATTTTAAATTTGCTGAGCTTAGTTTCCTCATTTGTAACACAATGCCCACAGTAAACTCTATCTGGTCAAGTTGTTAACATATAAAAGCATTAACAACACAATAGGTAGCCCGGAAAAGTAGATGCATTTTCTTCCTCCTCCTCTCTTCACTTTTACGTCTTGCGGCTTCTCTTCATTCCCTTAGACACAGTCCTAAATTACCTGGGAAAATGTCTGTTCTTTCTAACATCAACATCCTGTCTCCCCTTTGAACTTTCCTTTTTGGAAAAACAGTGAAAACCTTCCACAAGCCTCACCTGATCAATTACATCCTTTCTTCCAAATCCCACAAAGATACACATTCCTGCTTTAATTAGACGAAATCCTTCCTTATCTAACTGCTTTTATTTCTTTCAATATATTAATTTGTATTCACAGCTCCAACCATGAAAACAAATCTATTATTCTACTTTCATTCATTTAAGCTAAAGTACTGGGCTTCAGCAAACGATGTGTCTATGAATAGTGACTCTCTAATACAGTTAAACAAAATGTATCCTTGACCTTACTCAGATACATTACCACAAAACATGCCTCTTCTACCTGTCTCTTATGCTTTTCTGAGCAAAATCCTTTATGGTCTTTCTGTATTCCCACCTGGACCTGTTTAATTATTACACAGGGAGCGGTGCTTGGCAGCCTTGTTTGCATATTAGAATCACCTGGGGATCTTTTTTAAAATGCTGATACTAGGATTCAATCCAAATCCAATTAAGTCAGTGCTTGAGTATGGGACCCCCTGATAATGCAACTCTAATGTGACAGGTAACTAATATGCAGTCAGGGCTGAAAACCTCTGAGTGGCAACGAGCTACATGTGATTGTGTATTTGGCATTTTAAACACTCTCACTTATGCTTATTCCTTCTTCCTCATTAATTATATTGTTGAAAGTCAAGATCATTTCCACTCCCCTGTTTAGTTTGTACTGGTTTCTAGATGCATACCGTTAGGCCACTAATTTCACCTCTCATAACCACAATGTCTTGCTCCTCAGGATTTAAGGAGTCCTCCTACCTCTGAGGGAGGTGTCAAGAATTAAATGACACAGTTGTAAGATGACTACATGGAGTAGTCAACAGCTGCTTAAGAATCACCCACTAAAAATCAAATACTCTGCCTCCAAAACCATCCTCCACAATTCCTACTCCTTTTTTTAAAAAAGGAAATATGAAAGACATTTAGATTTTTTTAAAAAAGGATAATCACTGTTGGAAATATGAACTATTTTTTTTTGTCAGAAAAGGCAGAGCTTGTACGTCGATATACTTTAGTAATGGAAGAAAATAAGTCAGTAGATGGTATTAATATGTAGAAATATGCTGCAACAATCTACCACCGACATTATTCTTATTCTTAGCACAATGATAAATAATGTATTAGAAGAGCAAGTAGGGTCTGAATTAATGCAAACTACTGTAAAATAAATGTACAGCTGTTGTAGAATCACTTCTATGGGATTTAAGACTCACATGATGTTAAAAGTAACAGATACTTAAATTCAAAAGTAGAGCTCTTGAGGAGTTGAGAACCTTTAAATAAGGAGCTGTTTCCATCACTTCGATTTTTGTAGAAATAAACGAACTTGCAAAAAAATGGTTTCCAAAGTGGAAAGTGACGTTCAATGTCTAAAATCATAACACTGCAGAGGCCTCACATCTACTTAACAGAAATAACAGCAATAAGAAACAGAAAACTGCTCTTGCCTTTGTTACACCAAAAACAAAAAAGAAATAAAAACTACATAATTAAAGGAGTCTAACCATGCATTTCATTAATTTCCTGGCAACATCCCCAGCAAATGGTGTGTCTTTATTTGAACATTTTTCAGCGGTGATAAACTTAGATCTTAATTATGTTGACTGGAAGAATTTCTTATAAATTCCCTTCATTTGTGGTAGGAGAATCTTTGGGATTCTCTGGAGTTCCTCTGGGACCACAGAGTACAAGTTAACACATGTTCTACATGACAGTCTTTTAAATACCTAAAGACAGCTTTTATAATCTCCAAGAATCTTTTCTAAAAAACCTACAGTTTTTTCACCTTCACTGGCACTCTATCCAGCAACAAAACTGGCATTAAAAATGGTATTCAGAAGCATTCTGCTATCTTCCTTCCTTCAGGGTTTTGGCTATGGTAGGATCTGGCCCAGGCTTACCTGGAGTCAACAAAGAAATGGATGAGTGTGGTAGACAGAAGAAAACCTTTGGGTCATCTGTGTGAGTGCATCCTAACCTGGACTCTCACACAGTAAATGGGTGTTATATTCAGATGCAGTATTCCCTGATGACGAAGATTTTGTCCATGCAGTACTAATGCTCATTAACTATTACTTAGTCATAACAATGCCAGTGTGTTTCAGTGATTTTTTTTTTCCTTTCAACAAATCTGCTGATTTCTGGATGAAATGACTACATCATAATCTAAGAAAAATGACACATACCACAAATCATACTTTTCAATATAACTTCTTAAGATAGGTGATTCCTGATTTACTGATGCATTTCATGTAGGCAATAAGCCAGCACAAAGCCACCTATAGATTAAAATGATTTGTGCTCAATAAAAAATATATATTACATACATATATATGTATTCGTGAATGAAAATGTCTCATTTATAAAATGATGTCCTTCTAAATGGCGTCTTATTTCTGAAATGGTGTCCTAATCAAATACTGAATGTCAACTAGAATTTCTCAAAAAGTCTTCACCTGCAATCTCAGATCTCAATCACACTTAACACAACTGAACAGCAGATAAAGTGACATGCAAAAGAGCCCCAAGAAAAATTCACAGCTTACACTGAAACACAGAATATATGGAAATCTGAAGACAATACCACCAGGAGAAATTAATATATAGCATAGTCCTCTTCACCATAACTAAGCATTCTCAACCAAAAGACAAGGGAAAATCCCAACTTTGCTCTTTTGTCCCTTTATTAAGAATTTGATGTAGATATTTCTTACTTTGGAGAAATGTTAAAGCAATCTTTACTTTCCTTTAAATAAAAGTATCACTCTAAATTCTAAACTAACATATTGGTGATGATCTTTACATAGAAACCCCAGAGGATTGAACAGTCTTGCCTATCATACTATTCCAATTATCATCACATCACCAATCTGAAAACTATTTGATGTTCACTTCCGAGTAGCTGTAAACTATTCCTTTTTCCTTGAGATTGTCTATGGACACATTTCTTTCACATACTCATATTTTATATCACTGGGTGGTCTGTGTACTCTTACCTGACAAGGAAAAGGTTGTCTGTGATATTACAAATCAAAACACTGGTTTGGCTGGGTGCAGTGGCTCTATATCTGTAATTCCAGTGCTTTGGGAGGTCAAGGCAGTAGGATCGCTTGAGGCCAGGAGTTGGAGACCAGTCTGAGCAACACAGGAGGCTCCGTCTCTTCAATATATATATAAATTAGCCAGGCAAGCAGCATGTGCCTATAGCCCCAGCTACTTGGGAGGCTGAGGCAGGAGGACCACTAGAACGCAGGGCCACTGGAGCCTGGGAGTTGGAGGCTGCAGTAAGCTATGATTGTGCCACTGCACTCTAGTCTGGGTGATAGAGTAAGATCCTGTTTCTAAAATTAAAAGAAAAAATGGTTACAGTATGAACCATATGTGTGACTACGATGGGGCAGGAGAGGTCGGAAGTCAGGAATGTCTATTTATTTATGTGAGTACAAGGCACATGTGTGTTTGCATTTTAAAAGTTCATTCAGGGAATACCATGATTTATGCTGACTTCTATATGTTACACTTTACTAAAAATGTTATTTAAAAATAAACAATGTAAACTCATTTAAAAAAATACTTGACAAACCAAGAAGAAATAAAAATGTGAAGGTTGGCCTAAAACAAGTTTGAACAGTCAAGTAGTTACATAAACTGTATGTATATAATGCCACAATAAAGTGGGTTCAAAGGGAGATTTAAATCTAAACTGATTTCTTTCATTAATTCCACAAGCACACGCATCCATATCATACTCAAATTGAAGTGGGAATGAGTAAGGCATATAGGAATATAAAAGAATAAAAAGGTACGCTTATGCCCTTGCATAATTTATAGCCTTCAGAGAGAAAGAAACATACATTTCTGAAATATCTAAGGAAGAATGCAGTGGTACAGATACAAAAATCTGAGTAATAGAAAAATTATTAAGAATTGAAAAATATTCATGTTTTCAACGTTCCTTGAGGAGGAATTACATCCTTTTAAGGATGTAGTTATGTGAAGATTCTGCAACAGTCTTGTCAGATGCTGAGGTTATTTCTTCCAAAATCTCAGTTGCATCTCTAGAAATATTTGGCCTCCAGCATTGTTTTCTCATTAATCATTCTAGTCACCTGGCCTTTGGAAACTATTTTACCCTATCTTGAGCTTTTTTGTTTTCTCTATTAAAATCTATTATCAAGTAAAGTTCAAAAGTATAATGCAAAATTCTCATATTTGCATATTTCTCTTAGTTAAGGAGAACATACACAATAATTTTTAATAATCTGATATGGGGAAATAAATTATGCTTACTTATCAAAAGCAAAAATGCAATATGGTATTTTTTATCAAAAGTGTTTTAGTGATATTCACCACCGCATAATTCTTCTTCTCCACTTCATAAAATGAGCATTGGAATTAGCTTTCACAGTCATTTCAGGAAGAGCATCACAAAACCAAGTATATCAAATCCTTAAAGATCAACTCAAAGGCATTAGCTAATATGTCTGCATTTCTATACACGACTTGTGTAAACAACTAAGTGCATCTTTATATGCACATATGAAATGCTTTAAAAATATTCAGTTAATACCACAAACCTTGTAATTACTGGGACTAGAGGGAGGAGGTAAACAGAAGGAGGCTTTGAGAAGGGGACTTCCTTTATATTTTATATAAACATTTTTAAAGTATTTACAATATGCATACATTACTATACTTCATATTTTTACAGTAAGAAAAGACTAGATACTAGATACATTATCTTTCCATTTTTTTTTTTTTTTTTTTTTAGAAAAGAAAGAAAAATGAAAACAAAAGCCTTGGAAAAGCATTTGTTTTTAAAACATGTTTTCCTAAGTTGTTTACCACTGTCAGTGAAGAGCTAGACATGGAAAGTAACTTAATAGGACTCACTTGTAGAATGGGAGGGCAGCACCATTATTTACCCAATTTATACTGCAGATCACACACAAAGACTACACTAGGAGTGCTGTGCAGTTCAGCTCTGCCCCCTATGGTTATGGCAAGAAGCCTTAACAGCATCTACTCTGATTGTTAATTTCCTATAAATAGTGCAAGTCCTGGACATACACATCTCCCGACTCAAATATCTTAGGCAAAATAATGATAATTTTGTCCCGAAGGCATCATAATACTCAAATAACAAGGATAAAACAGCAGCAGTAAGGTGGTTTAAATTCTCAGTCTGAAAAAAAGAAAACCACCAAAAAGTCTTCCAAAAATTTTTCTTTTATAACTCACCATTTACCAATCTATCTTGGAATAAAGGTTAGTATTCAGAGATATAGTAAGTTAATGAGAATCTACAGATGAGAATCCACAGAAGTGGTAAGGTAATCAGAATATACATTCCCATTTATACACCTAAAGCTCCCACCCCCTGCCTTTTTATACCCACATTTTACCACTTAGAGTGCATATATGCAGTGGAGGGGAAGAAGGACATTTTCTGGTCATTATTCAGGTGGTTGAAAGCTAGCAGCTGAAACCCTGAGTTTCTTTTCCTCAGAAGGCCAAGAGGTTGGCAGTAGTAGGGGAATTGTCTTCCAAGTGCAGCTTCCAAGTGGGGGAGGAACTATCAGGGAAATGTGACCTGCAGTGAAGCATTTTTCCATTTATTCTCCTGAAGCAGATTTTTATTAAACATAAGTCATCCCTCTCCAAGTGTCAGGATCTACCTCTAAGAGGTTTAGGGATAAAGTTGCAGGTTACACCACTGAAAGATAAAGAGAAAATACCACTCTCATGTTCTTTCAAAACTGGAGAAGGGCAGGCGGTGAAAAGAGGAATCCCAGAAGGAAGAAAATAAATGAGTACAAGAGAAATGCCAGTCTCATTGATTTCTGGACCCAAAACATCTCTGAAGAACTTCTGATAAATGACTATATAGACTCATTAGTATTTCCGTTTCTCTTTTTATCCTTTGGTAAAGACGTTATGAAAATTTGAAGCTAAATAATGAAAAGCAAGCAGGCAGAGAGATGAAGTAGACACAGAAGCATGAAAGATGTACTTGTTACTCCTTGAAAATAAATAATGAACTCACCAAACCTCCCCACAACACATCATGCACACGCATACACACGTGCATGAGTGTGTGCTGAATAGGAAATTGTCCAGGTTATTTGATAGAGATAGGATTCAAGTGGCCATCAAAGACCTGAAGACATGGTCTTATTCTCATTTACTACAATGGGCACTTCTTAACACTTCAGGGAATCATGCTTCAGCTTTCACAAACATGGACTACACTCTCTGAACAAAGTGCCAATGCCCTAAAATGTTAAGAGGATGCTGACGCTGCTTCTGTGATGTTCCTAAACACACAGAACCCAAGAATGGATTCTTTCTGTCCCCTCTGACGACAGCATTTCTGAAGTGCCAATTGTAGCACATGCCTCCCCCATTCATCTTCATAAAGTTTAAGACTTACTCTGACATCAGCTCAAACCTCTAACAGTACCCCATTCCACAGGGTCCTAATTTCTCTTCTAAATTAACTCTGGTATCTTTCTTTTTTAAACAAATTTTAATCAACACATCTTTTGGTGGTGATTTAGTCAGATTACTCCATTTAATATTTATTTCAATGTATTTATTTTTATTTTCTACATGATTTTAGACTTACACAAAAGTCACAAGAATAAAACAAAATATTACTGGATACCATTCAACAAGATTGCCTGAAGTTTAGTTTTTAGCACACACTCAACTGGATTATTCATACATCTCCTCCTCCAACTTCTTCCTTCCTCCATCTCTCTCTCCTGTGTACATAAGCAGTGGAACTTCACATTGGAAATAATGCTATTGCCTAATTTCCAGACCTTTTGAGATTTTGTCAGTTATCTTACTCATGCCCTCAGTAGCACATCGAAAATCCCTTTCTATCTGAAAAAGTCCCACAGTCACTGTGTATTTCATGACTGACATTTTTGAAGTTATTTTGGACAATGTCTCTAATTTGCGTTGGTCTGAAGTTTCTTCATGATTACATTAGATATTTCCTCATGATTGTATGATTAGATTCAGGGTCTGCACCTTTGGCAGGAATAGCACAGAACTGATGCTGAGCTCTTAGGGCATCGTAACAGGAGGAGCCCGCTGTGCATTAGCCCTATTACCGCTGATCTTTGATTACAGTTTGAATAGCCCTTATCTAAAATGCTTGAGACCAGAAGAGTTTTCTATTTCAGATTTTTGCAAATTTTGGAATATTTGCATATGGATAATGAGGTATCTTGGTGATGGAATCCAAGTCTAAACATGACATTCATTTATGTTTCTTTTACAACATATATACGTAGCTGAAGATAATTGTATACAATATTTTTAATAATTTTGTACATGAAACAAAGTTCTTGTACAGTGAACTACCAGAAGCCAAAGGTGTCACTGTCTCAGCCGTCCACACAGACAATCTGTGGTTATTTGGCATCACCATCATTCCTGACTCTGAATTTATGTTACAGACAAGCAATCATTTTCTTACACTCATTCACCCATAAGTATTTAGGGGTCAAAATACGGCATGCCATTAATACAGTGAAAAAAATAATGTTAAAAGTTTAGGGTAACTAAGTAGTACAGTAGCATCACCAGAATACCTGGATCAGTTGCAAAATGGCAGCCACAAAAAAACAACAGCAGGTTTTCCATCTCCAGCTAAAAGGCTGTGTTTTGATTAAAAGGTTATTGTGTATCTTATTTTTTAGGTCAGAAGAAACATCAGAAGCAGCTGAAGGACCAGGAAGTGGGTCCTCTAGGGAAGAGGAGACATTCTGCGGGAGGGCTTTTTAAAATGTTTTCTCCAGGTTTTAAAATGTTTAAAACTTCATTAACAATGGTGTTTGGGTTAGAAGTCTCTCTCTGATTTTATAAACGAACACTATTTCTTGTTCTGTGATAAAGGCACTGCTCCAGTACAATAAGCCCTTCCACACTTTTTCACCCTGTCGTCTATAGGCACTTTTTGTGCAGTGCCAACGATGTCATCTCTATGATCATGTCAGTGTTCAAAAATTTTGAAACTTAGAAGCATTTTGGAATTCAGATTTTTAGATTAGGGATGGTCAATCTGTAAAAGTTAAAGTAATGTCTGCTATTTTTTTTTCCCTCTGTAAAGTTATCATTTCACCTCTTGTAATAAAAACATATCTTGCGGGTATATACTTTCAGATGATGTGAATATCCTGTTCTTCGTCAAACTTTCATCCACTAGGGTCAACATTCGTTGATGATTCTTGCCTGACTTAATTATTACTCTGATTGTTATGAATAGTGACTTTTTAATTCCATTATTCATTTGATATTGGTTGGCTTTCTAATGCAAGTAAGAGTTTCCCTTTCTCCCATTTATCTATTTATTCATGCATTTATCAATATCAAGCAGACTTACACTTTATTTAATAGTTATAACAGTTAAATATTATTTATTTGGAGCTCAAATTGTCATAGACTTAGCCAGCAGAAACCCCTTCAAAGGGGACCTGCATTCTTTTGCAAGATCCCCACCATTCTTTAAATATTTTCTTACTTTTTGGCACATGAAGATCTCCCAAGCTCATCTTGTTTTTTTTTTTTTTTTTCTGATTCGCACCAGGAATCAGCTATTTTTGCAAGGAGCCCAGGGTTATTTTAGTAGTGAATGGCATTTAGAAACCAAGATCTGAGCTCTGGGAGTGGCTTGTTGCTACTGAAGTGGCAGTTTCTCAGTTCTCTCAATAAAGAAGTTGAAAAATTGGCCGGGCGCGGTGGCTCAAGCCTGTAATCCCAGCACTTTGGGAGGCCGAGACGGG